>NW_026697653.1:0-219825 GCF_030435755.1 Ochotona princeps
CTTTGCATTGAGGGCTATCTGAAAACGGCTGTGGCGCTGAAGTTGCCTGTGAATGTGGAGTTGGTGGCATGTGAAACCCGCATGTGGAGCATTCGTTTATGTGGGATGCTCTACCAGGTTCATTTCAGTCCTAGCCAAAGAAAGGGCACTAAGCATAGAGTGTGAAAACTGAGTTTCCTTGAGAGCTGCTTGGAAGCCTGATGGTGTGTGAAGTTAGTGAGCCAAATGGAGTTGTTCTCCCACAAGAACCACTCGGCTGATCCTTCTTCAATATGCCCTTCACCAACATGCAGTGTTTCCTTGATTGAATTAGCTCTCACACCAATATTTGCGTCTAGAGCCTTTGCATTGAGGGCTATCTGAAAACGGCTGTGGCGCTGAAGTTGCCTGTGAATGTGGAGTTGGTGGCATGTGAAACCCGCATGTGGAGCATTCGTTTGTGTGGGATGCTCTACCAGGTTCATTTCAGTCCTAGCCATACAAAGGGCACAAGCATAGAGTGTAAAAACTGAGTTTCCTTGAGAGCTGCTTGGTGTGTGAAGCCTGATGGTGTGTGAAGTTAGTGAGCCAAATGGAGTTGTTCTCCCACAAGAACCACTCTGCTGATCCTTCTTCAATATGCCCTTCACCAACATGCAGTGTTTCCTTGATTGAATTAGCTCTCACACCAATATTTGCGTCTAGAGCCTTTGCATTGAGGGCTATCTGAAAACGGCTGTGGCGCTGAAGTTGCCTGTGAATGTGGAGTTGGTGGCATGTGAAACCCGCATGTGGAGCATTCGTTTGTGTGGGATGCTCTACCAGGTTCATTTCAGTCCTAGCCATACAAAGGGCACTAAGCATAGAGTGTGAAAACTGAGTTTCCTTGAGAGCTGCTTGGAAGCCTGATGGTGTGTGAAGTTAGTGAGCCAAATGGAGTTGTTCTCCCACAAGAACCACTCTGCTGATCCTTCTTCAATATGCCCTTCACCAACATGCAGTGTTTCCTTGATTGAATTAGCTCTCACACCAATATTTGCGTCTAGAGCCTTTGCATTGAGGGCTATCTGAAAACGGCTGTGGCGCTGAAGTTGCCTGTGAATGTGGAGTTGGTGGCATGTGAAACCCGCATGTGGAGCATTCGTTTGTGTGGGATGCTGACCAAGCTTCATTTCAGTCCTAGGCACACAAAGAGCACTAAGCATAGATTGTGAAAACTGAGTTTCCTTGAGAGCTGCTTGGAAGCCTGATGGTGTGTGAAGTTAGTGAGCCAAATGGAGTTGTTCTCCCACAAGAACCACTCGGCTGATTCTTCCTCAATATGCCCTTCACCAACATGCAGTGTTTCCTTGATTGAATTAGCTCTCACACCAATATTTGCGTCTAGAGCCTTTGCATTGAGGGCTATCTGAAAACGGCTGTGGCGCTGAAGTTGCCTGAGAATGTGGAGTTGGTGGCATGTGAAACCCGCATGTGGAGCATTCGTTTGTGTGGGATGCTCTACCAGGTTCATTCCTAGATAATGCACTCAAAGGGCACTAAGCATAGAGTGTGAAAACTGAGTTTCCTTGAGAGCTGCTTGGAAGCCTGATGGTGTGTGAAGTTAGTGAGCCAAATGGAGTTGTTCTCCCACAAGAACCACTCGGCTGATCCTTCTTCAATATGCCCTTCACCAACATGCAGTGTTTCCTTGATTGAATTAGCTCTCACACCAATATTTGCGTCTAGAGCCTTTGCATTGAGGGCTATCTGAAAACGGCTGTGGCGCTGAAGTTGCCTGTGAATGTGGAGTTGGTGGCATGTGAAACCCGCATGTGTAGCATTCGTTTATGTGGGATGCTGACAAAGCTTCATTTCAGTCCTAGGCACTTGAAGGGCACTAAGCATAGAGTGTGAAAACTGAGTTTCCTTGAGAGCTGCTTGGAAGCCTGATGGTGTGTGAAGTTAGTGAGCCAAATGACGTTGTTCTCCCACAAGAACCACTCGGCTGATTCTTCTTCAATATGCCCTTCACCAACATGCAGTGTTTCCATGATTGAATTAGCTCTCACACCAATATTTGCGTCTAGAGCCTTTGCATTGAGGGCTATCTGAAAACGGCTGTGGCGCTGAAGTTGCCTGTGAATGTGGAGTTGGTGGCATGTGAAACCCGCATGTGGAGCATTCGTTTGTGTGGGATGCTCTACCAGGTTCATTTCAGTCCTAGGCACACAAAGAGCACTAAGCATAGAGTGTGAAAACTGAGTTTCCTTGAGAGCTGCTTGGAAGCCTGATGGTGTGTGAAGTTAGTGAGCCAAATGGAGTTGTTCTCCCACAAGAACCACTCGGCTGATCCTTCCTCAATATGCCCTTCAACAACATGCAGTGTTTCCTTGATTGAATTAGCTCTCACACCAATATTTGCGTCTAGAGCCTTTGCATTGAGGGCTATCTGAAAACGGCTGTGGCGCTGAAGTTGCCTGAGAATGTGGAGTTGGTGGCATGTGAAACCCGCATGTGGAGCATTCGTTTGTGTGGGATGCTCTACCAGGTTCATTCCTAGATAATGCACTCAAAGGGCACTAAGCATAGAGTGTGAAAACTGAGTTTCCTTGAGAGCTGCTTGGAAGCCTGATGGTGTGTGAAGTTAGTGAGCCAAATGGAGTTGTTCTCCCACAAGAACCACTCGGCTGATCCTTCTTCAATATGCCCTTCACCAACATGCAGTGTTTCCTTGATTGAATTAGCTCTCACACCAATATTTGCGTCTAGAGCCTTTGCATTGAGGGCTATCTGAAAACGGCTGTGGCGCTGAAGTTGCCTGTGAATGTGGAGTTGGTGGCATGTGAAACCCGCATGTGGAGCATTCGTTTGTGTGGGATGATCTACCAGGTTCATTCCTAGATAATGCACTCAAAGGGCACTAAGCATAGAGTATGAAAACTGAGTTTCCTTGAGAGCTGCTTGGAAGCCTGATGGTGTGTGAAGTTAGTGAGCCAAATGGAGTTGTTCTCCCACAAGAACCACTCTGCTGATCCTTCTTCAATATGCCCTTCACCAACATGCAGTGTTTCCTTGATTGAATTAGCTCTCACACCAATATTTGCGTCTAGAGCCTTTGCATTGAGGGCTATCTGAAAACGGCTGTGGCGCTGAAGTTGCCTGTGAATGTGGAGTTGGTGGCATGTGAAACCCGCATGTGGAGCATTCGTTTGTGTGGGATGCTCTACCAGGTTCATTTCAGTCCTAGCCATACAAAGGGCACTAAGCATAGAGTGTGAAAACTGAGTTTCCTTGAGAGCTGCTTGGTGTGTGAAGCCTGATGGTGTGTGAAGTTAGTGAGCCAAATGGAGTTGTTCTCCCACAAGAACCACTCGGCTGATCCTTCTTCAATATGCCCTTCAACAACATGCAGTGTTTCCTTGATTGAATTAGCTCTCACACCAATATTTGCGTCTAGAGCCTTTGCTTTGAGGGCTATCTGAAAATGGCTGTGGCGCTGAAGTTGCCTGAGAATGTGGAGTTGGTGGCATGTGAAACCCGCATGTGGAGCATTCGTTTGTGTGGGATGCTCTACCAGGTTCATTTCAGTCCTAGCCATACAAAGGGCACTAAGCATAGAGTATGAAAACTGAGTTTCCTTGAGAGCTGCTTGGAAGCCTGATGGTGTGTGAAGTTAGTGAGCCAAATGGAGTTGTTCTCCCACAAGAACCACTCGTCTGATCCTTCTTCAATATGCCCTTCACCAACATGCAGTGTTTTCTTGATTGAATTAGCTCTCACACCAATATTTGCGTCTAGAGCCTTTGCATTGAGGGCTATCTGAAAACGGCTGTGGCGCTGAAGTTTCCTGTGAATGTGGAGTTGGTGGCATGTGAAACCCGCATGTGGAGCATTCGTTTGTGTGGGATGCTCTACCAGGTTCATTCCTAGATAATGCACTCAATGTGCACTAAGCATAGAGTGTGAAAACTGAGTTTCCTTGAGAGCTGCTTGGAAGCCTGATGGTGTGTGAAGTTAGTGAGCCAAATGGAGTTGTTCTCCCACAAGAACCACTCGGCTGATCCTTCTTCAATATGCCCTTCAACAACATGCAGTGTTTCCTTGATTGAATTAGCTCTCACACCAATATTTGCGTCTAGAGCCTTTGCATTGAGGGCTATCTGATAATGGCTGTGGCGCTGAAGTTGCCTGAGAATGTGGAGTTGGTGGCATGTGAAACCCGCATGTGGAGCATTCGTTTGTGTGGGATGCTCTACCAGGTTCGTTTCAGTCCTAGCCATACAAAGGGCACTAAGCATAGAGTATGAAAACTGAGTTTCCTTGAGAGCTGCTTGGAAGCCTGATGGTGTGTGAAGTTAGTGAGCCAAATGGAGTTGTTCTCCCACAAGAACCACTCGGCTGATCCTTCTTCAATATGCCCTTCACCAACATGCAGTGTTTCCTTGATTGAATTAGCTCTCACACCAATATTTGCGTCTAGAGCCTTTGCATTGAGGGCTATCTGAAAACGGCTGTGGCGCTGAAGTTGCCTGTGAATGTGGAGTTGGTGGCATGTGAAACCCGCATGTGGAGCATTCGTTTGTGTGGGATGCTGACCAAGCTTCATTTCAATCCTAGGCACACAAAGAGCACTAAGCATAGAGTGTGAAAACTGAGTTTCCTTGAGAGCTGCTTGGAAGCCTGATGGTGTGTGAAGTTAGTGAGCCAAATGGAGTTGTTCTCCCACAAGAACCACTCGGCTGATTCTTCCTCAATATGCCCTTCACCAACATGCAGTGTTTCCTTGATTGAATTAGCTCTCACACCAATATTTGCGTCTAGAGCCTTTGCATTGAGGGCTATCTGAAAACGGCTGTGGCGCTGAAGTTGCCTGTGAATGTGGAGTTGGTGGCATGTGAAACCCGCATGTGGAGCATTCGTTTGTGTGGGATGATCTACCAGGTTCATTCCTAGATAATGCACTCAATGTGCACTAAGCATAGAGTGTGAAAACTGAGTTTCCTTGAGAGCTGCTTGGAAGCCTGATGGTGTGTGAAGTTAGTGAGCCAAATGGAGTTGTTCTCCCACAAGAACCACTCTGCTGATCCTTCTTCAATATGCCCTTCACCAACATGCAGTGTTTCCTTGATTGAATTAGCTCTCACACCAATATTTGCGTCTAGAGCCTTTGCATTGAGGGCTATCTGAAAACGGCTGTGGCGCTGAAGTTGCCTGTGAATGTGGAGTTGGTGGCATGTGAAACCCGCATGTGGAGCATTCGTTTGTGTGGGATGCTCTACCAGGTTCATTTCAGTCCTAGCCATACAAAGGGCACTAAGCATAGAGTGTGAAAACTGAGTTTCCTTGAGAGCTGCTTGGTGTGTGAAGCCTGATGGTGTGTGAAGTTAGTGAGCCAAATGGAGTTGTTCTCCCACAAGAACCACTCGGCTGATCCTTCTTCAATATGCCCTTCAACAACATGCAGTGTTTCCTTGATTGAATTAGCTCTCACACCAATATTTGCGTCTAGAAACTTTGCATTGAGGGCTATCTGAAAATGGCTGTGGCGCTGAAGTTGCCTGAGAATGTAGAGTTGGTGGCATGTGAAACCCGCATGTGGAGCATTCGTTTGTGTGGGATGCTCTACCAGGTTCATTTCAGTCCTAGCCATACAAAGGGCACTAAGCATAGAGTATGAAAACTGAGTTTCCTTGAGAGCTGCTTGGAAGCCTGATGGTGTGTGAAGTTAGTGAGCCAAATGGAGTTGTTCTCCCACAAGAACCACTCGTCTGATCCTTCTTCAATATGCCCTTCACCAACATGCAGTGTTTCCTTGATTGAATTAGCTCTCACACCAATATTTGCGTCTAGAGCCTTTGCATTGAGGGCTATCTGAAAATGGCTGTGGCGCTGAAGTTGCCTGTGAATGTGGAGTTGGTGGCATGTGAAACCCGCATGTGGAGCATTCGTTTGTGTGGGACGCTGACCAAGGTTCATTTCAGTCCTAGGCACACAAATAGCACTAAGCATAGAGTGTGAAAACTGAGTTTCCTTGAGAGCTGCTTGAAAGCCTGATGGTGTGTGAAATTAGTGAGCCAAATGGAGTTGTTCTCCCACAAGAACCACTCGGCTGATCCTTCTTCAATATGCCCTTCAACAACATGCAGTGTTTCCTTGATTGAATTAGCTCTCACACCAATATTTGCGTCTAGAGCCTTTGCATTGAGGGCTATCTGAAAACGGCTGTGGCGCTGAAGTTGCCTGTGAATGTGGAGTTGGTGGCATGTGAAACCCGCATGTGGAGCATTCGTTTGTGTGGGATGCTGACCAAGGTTCATTTCAGTCCTAGCAACACAAAGTGCACTAAGCATAGAGTGTGAAAACTGAGTTTCCTTGAGAGCTGCTTGGAAGCCTGATGGTGTGTGAAGTTAGTGAGCCAAATGGAGTTGTTCTCCCACAAGAACCACTCGGCTGATTCTTCCTCAATATGCCCTTCACCAATATGCAGTGTTTCCTTGATTGAATTAGCTCTCACACCAATATTTGCGTCTAGAGCCTTTGCATTGAGGGCTATCTGAAAACGGCTGTGGCGCTGAAGTTGCCTGTGAATGTGGAGTTGGTGGCATGTGAAACCCGCATGTGGAGCATTCGTTTGTGTGGGATGATCTACCAGGTTCATTCCTAGATAATGCACTCAATGTGCACTAAGCATAGAGTGTGAAAACTGAGTTTCGTTAAGAGCTGCTTGGAAGCCTGATGGTGTGTGAAGTTAGTGAGCCAAATGGAGTTGTTCTCCCACAAGAACCACTCGGCTGATCCTTCTTCAATATGCCCTTCACCAACATGCAGTGTTTCCTTGATTGAATTAGCTCTCACACCAATATTTGCGTCTAGAGCCTTTGCATTGAGGGCTATCTGAAAACGGCTGTGGCGCTGAAGTTGCCTGTGAATGTGGAGTTGGTGGCATGTGAAACCCGCATGTGGAGCATTCGTTTGTGTGGGATGCTCTACCAGGTTCATTTCAGTCCTAGGCACACAAAGAGCACTAATCATAGAGTGTGAAAACTGAGTTTCCTTGAGAGCTGCTTGGAAGCCTAATGGTGTGTGAAGTTAGTGAGCCAAATGGAGTTGTTCTCCCACAAGAACCACTCTGCTGATCCTTCTTCAATATGCCCTTCACCAACATGCAGTGTTTCCTTGATTGAATTAGCTCTCACACCAATATTTGCGTCTAGAGCCTTTGCATTGAGGGCTATCTGAAAACGGCTGTGGCGCTGAAGTTGCCTGTGAATGTGGAGTTGGTGGCATGTGAAACCCGCATGTGGAGCATTCGTTTGTGTGGGATGCTGATCAAGCTTCATTTCAGTCCTAGGCACACAAAGGGCACTAAGCATAGAGTGTGAAAACTGAGTTTCCTTGAGAGCTGCTTGGAAGCCTGATGGTGTGTGAAGTTAGCCAAATGGAGTTGTTCTCCCACAAGAACCACTCGGCTGGTCCTTCTTCAATATGCCCTTCACCAGCATGCAGTGTTTCCTTGATTGAATTAGCTCTCACACCAATATTTGCGTCTAGAGCCTTTGCATTGAGGGCTATCTGAAAACGGCTGTGGCGCTGAAGTTGCCTGTGAATGTGGAGTTGGTGGCATGTGAAACCCGCATGTGGAGCATTCGTTTGTGTGGGATGCTCTACCAGGTTCATTTCAGTCCTAGCCATACAAAGGGCACTAAGCATAGAGTGTGAAAACTGAGTTTCCTTGAGAGCTGCTTGAAAGCCTGATGGTGTGTGAAATTAGTGAGCCAAATGGAGTTGTTCTCCCACAAGAACCACTCGGCTGATCTTTCTTCAATATGCCCTTCACCAACATGCAGTGTTTCCTTGATTGAATTAGCTCTCACACCAATATTTGCGTCTAGAGCCTTTGCATTGAGGGCTATCTGAAAACGGCTGTGGCGCTGAAGTTGCCTGTGAATGTGGAGTTGGTGGCATGTGAAACCCGCATGTGGAGCATTCGTTTGTGTGGGATGATCTACCAGGTTCATTCCTAGATAATGCACTCAAAGGGCACTAAGCATAGAGTATGAAAACTGAGTTTCCTTGAGAGCTGCTTGGAAGCCTGATGGTGTGTGAAGTTAGTGAGCCAAATGGAGTTGTTCTCCCACAAGAACCACTCTGCTGATCCTTCTTCAATATGCCCTTCACCAACATGCAGTGTTTCCTTGATTGAATTAGCTCTCACACCAATATTTGCGTCTAGAGCCTTTGCATTGAGGGCTATCTGATAATGGCTGTGGCGCTGAAGTTGCCTGAGAATGTGGAGTTGGTGGCATGTGAAACCCGCATGTGGAGCATTCGTTTGTGTGGGATGCTCTACCAGGTTCATTTCAGTCCTAGCCATACAAAGGGCACTAAGCATAGAGTGTGAAAACTGAGTTTCCTTGAGAGCTGCTTGGTGTGTGAAGCCTGATGGTGTGTGAAGTTAGTGAGCCAAATGGAGTTGTTCTCCCACCAGAACCACTCGGCTGATCCTTCTTCAATATGCCCTTCAACAACATGCAGTGTTTCCTTGATTGAATTAGCTCTCACACCAATATTTGCGTCTAGAGCCTTTGCTTTGAGGGCTATCTGAAAATGGCTGTGGCGCTGAAGTTGCCTGAGAATGTGGAGTTGGTGGCATGTGAAACCCGCATGTGGAGCATTCGTTTGTGTGGGATGCTCTACCAGGTTCATTTCAGTCCTAGCCATACAAAGGGCACTAAGCATAGAGTATGAAAACTGAGTTTCCTTGAGAGCTGCTTGGAAGCCTGATGGTGTGTGAAGTTAGTGAGCCAAATGGAGTTGTTCTCCCACAAGAACCACTCGGCTGATCCTTCTTCAATATGCCCTTCACCAACATGCAGTGTTTCCTTGATTGAATTAGCTCTCACACCAATATTTGCGTCTAGAGCCTTTGCATTGAGGGCTATCTGAAAACGGCTGTGGCGCTGAAGTTTCCTGTGAATGTGGAGTTGGTGGCATGTGAAACCCGCATGTGGAGCATTCGTTTGTGTGGGATGCTCTACCAGGTTCATTCCTAGATAATGCACTCAATGTGCACTAAGCATAGAGTGTGAAAACTGAGTTTCCTTGAGAGCTGCTTGGAAGCCTGATGGTGTGTGAAGTTAGTGAGCCAAATGGAGTTGTTCTCCCACAAGAACCACTCGGCTGATCCTTCTTCAATATGCCCTTCACCAGCATGCAGTGTTTCCTTGATTGAATTAGCTCTCACACCAATATTTGCGTCTAGAGCCTTTGCATTGAGGGCTATCTGAAAACGGCTGTGGCGCTGAAGTTGCCTGTGAATGTGGAGTTGGTGGCATGTGAAACCCGCATGTGGAGCATTCGTTTGTGTGGGATGCTCTACCAGGTTCATTTCAGTCCTAGCCATACAAAGGGCACTAAGCATAGAGTGTGAAAACTGAGTTTCCTTGAGAGCTGCTTGGTGTGTGAAGCCTGATGGTGTGTGAAGTTAGTGAGCCAAATGGAGTTGTTCTCCCACAAGAACCACTCGGCTGATCCTTCTTCAATATGCCCTTCAACAACATGCAGTGTTTCCTTGATTGAATTAGCTCTCACACCAATATTTGCGTCTAGAGCCTTTGCATTGAGGGCTATCTGACAATGGCTGTGGCGCTGAAGTTGCCTGTGAATGTGGAGTTGGTGGCATGTGAAACCCGCATGTGGAGCATTCGTTTGTGTGGGATGCTCTACCAGGTTCATTTCAGTCCTAGCCATACAAAGGGCACTAAGCATAGAGTATGAAAACTGAGTTTCCTTGAGAGCTGCTTGGAAGCCTGATGGTGTGTGAAGTTAGTGAGCCAAATGGAGTTGTTCTCCCACAAGAACCACTCGGCTGATCCTTCTTCAATATGCCCTTCACCAACATGCAGTGTTTCCTTGATTGAATTAGCTCTCACACCAATATTTGCGTCTAGAGCCTTTGCATTGAGGGCTATCTGAAAACGGCTGTGGCGCTGAAGTTGCCTGTGAATGTGGAGTTGGTGGCATGTGAAACCCGCATGTGGAGCATTCGTTTGTGTGGGATGCTGACCAAGCTTCATTTCAGTCCTAGCCATACAAAGGACACTAAGCATAGAGTGTGAAAACTGAGTTTCCTTGAGAGCTGCTTGGAAGCCTGATGGTGTGTGAAGTTAGTGAGCCAAATGGAGTTGTTCTCCCACAAGAACCACTCGGCTGATTCTTCCTCAATATGCCCTTCACCAACATGCAGTGTTTCCTTGATTGAATTAGCTCTCACACCAATATTTGCGTCTAGAGCCTTTGCATTGAGGGCTATCTGAAAACGGCTGTGGCGCTGAAGTTGCCTGTGAATGTGGAGTTGGTGGCATGTGAAACCCGCATGTGGAGCATTCGTTTGTGTGGGATGCTCTACCAGGTTCATTCCTAGATAATGCACTCAAAGGGCACTAAGCATAGAGTGTGAAAACTGAGTTTCCTTGCGAGCTGCTTGGAAGCCTGATGGTTTGTGAAGTTAGTGAGCCAAATGGAGTTGTTCTCCCACAAGAACCACTCTGCTGATCCTTCTTCAATATGCCCTTCACCAACATGCAGTGTTTCCTTGATTGAATTAGCTCTCACACCAATATTTGCGTCTAGAGCCTTTGCATTGAGGGCTATCTGAAAACGGCTGTGGCGCTGAAGTTGCCTGTGAATGTGGAGTTGGTGGCATGTGAAACCCGCATGTGGAGCATTCGTTTGTGTGGGATGCTCTACCAGGTTCATTTCAGTCCTAGCCATACAAAGGGCACAAGCATAGAGTGTAAAAACTGAGTTTCCTTGAGAGCTGCTTGGTGTGTGAAGCCTGATGGTGTGTGAAGTTAGTGAGCCAAATGGAGTTGTTCTCCCACAAGAACCACTCTGCTGATCCTTCTTCAATATGCCCTTCACCAACATGCAGTGTTTCCTTGATTGAATTAGCTCTCACACCAATATTTGCGTCTAGAGCCTTTGCATTGAGGGCTATCTGAAAACGGCTGTGGCGCTGAAGTTGCCTGTGAATGTGGAGTTGGTGGCATGTGAAACCCGCATGTGGAGCATTCGTTTGTGTGGGATGCTCTACCAGGTTCATTTCAGTCCTAGCCATACAAAGGGCACTAAGCATAGAGTGTGAAAACTGAGTTTCCTTGAGAGCTGCTTGGAAGCCTGATGGTGTGTGAAGTTAGTGAGCCAAATGGAGTTGTTCTCCCACAAGAACCACTCGGCTGATCCTTCTTCAATATGCCCTTCACCAACATGCAGTGTTTCCTTGATTGAATTAGCTCTCACACCAATATTTGCGTCTAGAGCCTTTGCATTGAGGGCTATCTGAAAACGGCTGTGGCGCTGAAGTTGCCTGTGAATGTGGAGTTGGTGGCATGTGAAACCCGCATGTGGAGCATTCGTTTGTGTGGGATGATCTACCAGGTTCATTCCTAGATAATGCACTCAAAGGGCACTAAGCATAGAGTGTGAAAACTGAGTTTCCTTGAGAGCTGCTTGGAAGCCTGATGGTGTGTGAAGTTAGTGAGCCAAATGGAGTTGTTCTCCCACAAGAACCACTCGGCTGATCCTTCTTCAATATGCCCTTCACCAACATGCAGTGTTTCCTTGATTGAATTAGCTCTCACACCAATATTTGCGTCTATAGCCTTTGCATTGAGGGCTATCTGAAAACGGCTGTGGCGCTGAAGTTGCCTGTGAATGTGGAGTTGGTGGCATGTGAAACCCGCATGTGGAGCATTCGTTTATGTGGGATGCTGACCAAGCTTCATTTCAGTCCTAGGCACTCGAAGGGCACTAAGCATAGAGTATGAAAACTGAGTTTCCTTGAGAGCTGCTTGGAAGCCTGATGGTGTGTGAAGTTAGTGAGCCAAATGGAGTTGTTCTCCCACAAGAACCAATCGGCTGATCCTTCTTCAATATGCCCTTCACCAACATGCAGTGTTTCCTTGATTGAATTAGCTCTCACACCAATATTTGCGTCTAGAGCCTTTGCATTGAGGGCTATCTGAAAATGGCTGTGGCGCTGAAGTTGCCTGTGAATGTGGAGTTGGTGGCATGTGAAACCCGCATGTGGAGCATTCGTTTGTGTGGGATGCTCTACCAGGTTCATTCCTAGATAATGCACTCAAAGGGCACTAAGCATAGAGTGCAAAAACTGAGTTTCCTTGAGAGCTGCTTGGAAGCCTGATGGTGTGTGAAGTTAGTGAGCCAAATGGAGTTGTTCTCCCACAAGAACCACTCGGCTGATCCTTCTTCAATATGCCCTTCACCAACATGCAGTGTTTCCTTGATTGAATTAGCTCTCACACCAATATTTGCGTCTAGAGCCTTTGCATTGAGGGCTATCTGAAAACGGCTGTGGCGCTGAAGTTGCCTGTGAATGTGGAGTTGGTGGCATGTGAAACCCGCATGTGGAGCATTCGTTTGTGTGGGATGCTGACCAAGCTTCATTTCAGTCCTAGGCACACAAAGAGCACTAAGCATAGAGTGTGAAAACTGAGTTTCCTTGAGAGCTGCTTGGAAGCCTGATGGTGTGTGAAGTTAGTGAGCCAAATGACGTTGTTCTCCCACAAGAACCACTCGGCTGATTCTTCTTCAATATGCCCTTCACCAACATGCAGTGTTTCCTTGATTGAATTAGCTCTCACACCAATATTTGCGTCTAGAGCCTTTGCATAGAGGGCTATCTGAAAACGGCTGTGGCGCTGAAGTTGCCTGTGAATGTGGAGTTGGTGGCATGTGAAACCCGCATGTGGAGCATTCGTTTGTGTGGGATGCTCTACCAGGTTCATTTCAGTCCTAGGCACACAAAGAGCACTAAGCATAGAGTGTGAAAACTGAGTTTCCTTGAGAGCTGCTTGGAAGCCTGATGGTGTGTGAAGTTAGTGAGCCAAATGGAGTTGTTCTCCCACAAGAACCACTTGGCTGATCCTTCCTCAATATGCCCTTCAACAACATGCAGTGTTTCCTTGATTGAATTAGCTCTCACACCAATATTTGCGTCTAGAGCCTTTGCATTGAGGGCTATCTGAAAACGGCTGTGGCGCTGAAGTTGCCTGAGAATGTGGAGTTGGTGGCATGTGAAACCCGCATGTGGAGCATTCGTTTGTGTGGGATGCTCTACCAGGTTCATTCCTAGATAATGCACTCAAAGGGCACTAAGCATATAGTGCGAAAACTGAGTTTCCTTGAGAGCTGCTTGGAAGCCTGATGGTGTGTGAAGTTAGTGAGCCAAATGGAGTTGTTCTCCCACAAGAACCACTCGGCTGATCCTTCTTCAATATGCCCTTCACCAACATGCAGTGTTTCCTTGATTGAATTAGCTCTCACACCAATATTTGCGTCTAGAGCCTTTGCATTGAGGGCTATCTGAAAACGGCTGTGGCGCTGAAGTTGCCTGTGAATGTGGAGTTGGTGGCATGTGAAACCCGCATGTGGAGCATTCGTTTGTGTGGGATGCTCTACCAGGTTCATTTCAGTCCTAGCCATACAAAGGGCACTAAGCATAGAGTGTGAAAACTGAGTTTCCTTGAGAGCTGCTTGGTGTGTGAAGCCTGATGGTGTGTGAAGTTAGTGAGCCAAATGGAGTTGTTCTCCCACAAGAACCACTCGGCTGATCCTTCTTCAATATGCCCTTCAACAACATGCAGTGTTTCCTTGATTGAATTAGCTCTCACACCAATATTTGCGTCTAGAGCCTTTGCTTTGAGGGCTATCTGAAAATGGCTGTGGCGCTGAAGTTGCCTGAGAATGTGGAGTTGGTGGCATGTGAAACCCGCATGTGGAGCATTCGTTTGTGTGGGATGCTCTACCAGGTTCATTTCAGTCCTAGCCATACAAAGGGCACTAAGCATAGAGTATGAAAACTGAGTTTCCTTGAGAGCTGCTTGGAAGCCTGATGGTGTGTGAAGTTAGTGAGCCAAATGGAGTTGTTCTCCCACAAGAACCACTCGTCTGATCCTTCTTCAATATGCCCTTCACCAACATGCAGTGTTTCCTTGATTGAATTAGCTCTCACACCAATATTTGCGTCTAGAGCCTTTGCATTGAGGGCTATCTGAAAACGGCTGTGGCGCTGAAGTTGCCTGTGAATGTGGAGTTGGTGGCATGTGAAACCCGCATGTGGAGCATTCGTTTGTGTGGGATGCTCTACCAGGTTCATTCCTAGATAATGCACTCAATGTACACTAAGCATAGAGTGTGAAAACTGAGTTTCCTTGAGAGCTGCTTGGAAGCCTGATGGTGTGTGAAGTTAGTGAGCCAAATGGAGTTGTTCTCCCACAAGAACCACTCGGCTGATCCTTCTTCAATATGCCCTTCACCAACATGCAGTGTTTCCTTGATTGAATTAGCTCTCACACCAATATTTGCGTCTAGAGCCTTTGCATTGAGGGCTATCTGAAAACGGCTGTGGCGCTGAAGTTGCCTGAGAATGTGGAGTTGGTGGCATGTGAAACCCGCATGTGGAGCATTCGTTTGTGTGGGATGCTCTACCAGGTTCATTTCAGTCCTAGTCATACAAAGGGCACTAAGCATAGAGTATGAAAACTGAGTTTCCTTGAGAGCTGCTTGGAAGCCTGATGGTGTGTGAAGTTAGTGAGCCAAATGGAGTTGTTCTCCCACAAGAACCACTCGTCTGATCCTTCTTCAATATGCCCTTCACCAACATGCAGTGTTTCCTTGATTGAATTAGCTCTCACACCAATATTTGCGTCTAGAGCCTTTGCATTGAGGGCTATCTGAAAACGGCTGTGGCGCTGAAGTTGCCTGTGAATGTGGAGTTGGTGGCATGTGAAACCCGCATGTGGAGCATTCGTTTGTGTGGGATGCTGACCAAGCTTCATTTCAGTCCTAGGCACACAAAGAGCACTAAGCATAGAGTGTGAAAACTGAGTTTCCTTGAGAGCTGCTTGGAAGCCTGATGGTGTGTGAAGTTAGTGAGCCAAATGGAGTTGTTCTCCCACAAGAACCACTCGGCTGATTCTTCCTCAATATGCCCTTCACCAACATGCAGTGTTTCCTTGATTGAATTAGCTCTCACACCAATATTTGCGTCTAGAGCCTTTGCATTGAGGGCTATCTGAAAACGGCTGTGGCGCTGAAGTTGCCTGAGAATGTGGAGTTGGTGGCATGTGAAACCCGCATGTGGAGCATTCGTTTGTGTGGGATGCTCTACCAGGTTCATTCCTAGATAATGCACTCAAAGGGCACTAAGCATAGAGTGTGAAAACTGAGTTTCCTTGAGAGCTGCTTGGAAGCCTGATGGTGTGTGAAGTTAGTGAGCCAAATGGAGTTGTTCTCCCACAAGAACCACTCGGCTGATCCTTCTTCAATATGCCCTTCACCAACATGCAGTGTTTCCTTGATTGAATTAGCTCTCACACCAATATTTGCGTCTAGAGCCTTTGCATTGAGGGCTATCTGAAAACGGCTGTGGCGCTGAAGTTGCCTGTGAATGTGGAGTTGGTGGCATGTGAAACCCGCATGTGGAGCATTCGTTTGTGTGGGATGATCTACCAGGTTCATTCCTAGATAATGCACTCAATGTGCACTAAGCATAGAGTGTGAAAACTGAGTTTCCTTGAGAGCTGCTTGGAAGCCTGATGGTGTGTGAAGTTAGTGAGCCAAATGGAGTTGTTCTCCCACAAGAACCACTCTGCTGATCCTTCTTCAATATGCCCTTCACCAACATGCAGTGTTTCCTTGATTGAATTAGCTCTCACACCAATATTTGCGTCTAGAGCCTTTGCATTGAGGGCTATCTGAAAACGGCTGTGGCGCTGAAGTTGCCTGTGAATGTGGAGTTGGTGGCATGTGAAACCCGCATGTGGAGCATTCGTTTGTGTGGGATGCTCTACCAGGTTCATTTCAGTCCTAGCCATACAAAGGGCACTAAGCATAGAGTGTGAAAACTGAGTTTCCTTGAGAGCTGCTTGGTGTGTGAAGCCTGATGGTGTGTGAAGTTAGTGAGCCAAATGGAGTTGTTCTCCCACAAGAACCACTCGGCTGATCCTTCTTCAATATGCCCTTCAACAACATGCAGTGTTTCCTTGATTGAATTAGCTCTCACACCAATATTTGCGTCTAGAGCCTTTGCTTTGAGGGCTATCTGAAAATGGCTGTGGCGCTGAAGTTGCCTGAGAATGTGGAGTTGGTGGCATGTGAAACCCGCATGTGGAGCATTCGTTTGTGTGGGATGCTCTACCAGGTTCATTTCAGTCCTAGCCATACAAAGGGCACTAAGCATAGAGTATGAAAACTGAGTTTCCTTGAGAGCTGCTTGGAAGCCTGATGGTGTGTGAAGTTAGTGAGCCAAATGGAGTTGTTCTCCCACAAGAACCACTCGGCTGATCCTTCTTCAATATGCCCTTCACCAACATGCAGTGTTTCCTTGATTGAATTAGCTCTCACACCAATATTTGCGTCTAGAGCCTTTGCATTGAGGGCTATCTGAAAACGGCTGTGGCGCTGAAGTTGCCTGTGAATGTGGAGTTGGTGGCATGTGAAACCCGCATGTGGAGCATTCGTTTGTGTGGGATGCTCTACCAGGTTCATTCCTAGATAATGCACTCAATGTGCACTAAGCATAGAGTGTGAAAACTGAGTTTCCTTGAGAGCTGCTTGGAAGCCTGATGGTGTGTGAAGTTAGTGAGCCAAATGGAGTTGTTCTCCCACAAGAACCACTCGGCTGATCCTTCTTCAATATGCCCTTCAACAACATGCAGTGTTTCCTTGATTGAATTAGCTCTCACACCAATATTTGCGTCTAGAGCCTTTGCATTGAGGGCTATCTGAAAACGGCTGTGGCGCTGAAGTTGCCTGAGAATGTGGAGTTGGTGGCATGTGAAACCCGCATGTGGAGCATTCGTTTGTGTGGGATGCTCTACCAGGTTCATTTCAGTCCTAGTCATACAAAGGGCACTAAGCATAGAGTATGAAAACTGAGTTTCCTTGAGAGCTGCTTGGAAGCCTGATGGTGTGTGAAGTTAGTGAGCCAAATGGAGTTGTTCTCCCACAAGAACCACTCGTCTGATCCTTCTTCAATATGCCCTTCACCAACATGCAGTGTTTCCTTGATTGAATTAGCTCTCACACCAATATTTGCGTCTAGAGCCTTTGCATTGAGGGCTATCTGAAAACGGCTGTGGCGCTGAAGTTGCCTGTGAATGTGGAGTTGGTGGCATGTGAAACCCGCATGTGGAGCATTCGTTTGTGTGGGATGCTGACCAAGCTTCATTTCAGTCCTAGGCACACAAAAAGCACTAAGCATAGAGTGTGAAAACTGAGTTTCCTTGAGAGCTGCTTGGAAGCCTGATGGTGTGTGAAGTTAGTGAGCCAAATGGAGTTGTTCTCCCACAAGAACCACTCGGCTGATTCTTCCTCAATATGCCCTTCACCAACATGCAGTGTTTCCTTGATTGAATTAGCTCTCACACCAATATTTGCGTCTAGAGCCTTTGCATTGAGGGCTATCTGAAAACGGCTGTGGCGCTGAAGTTGCCTGAGAATGTGGAGTTGGTGGCATGTGAAACCCGCATGTGGAGCATTCGTTTGTGTGGGATGCTCTACCAGGTTCATTCCTAGATAATGCACTCAAAGGGCACTAAGCATAGAGTGTGAAAACTGAGTTTCCTTGAGAGCTGCTTGGAAGCCTGATGGTGTGTGAAGTTAGTGAGCCAAATGGAGTTGTTCTCCCACAAGAACCACTCGGCTGATCCTTCTTCAATATGCCCTTCACCAACATGCAGTGTTTCCTTGATTGAATTAGCTCTCACACCAATATTTGCGTCTAGAGCCTTTGCATTGAGGGCTATCTGAAAACGGCTGTGGCGCTGAAGTTGCCTGTGAATGTGGAGTTGGTGGCATGTGAAACCCGCATGTGGAGCATTCGTTTGTGTGGGATGATCTACCAGGTTCATTCCTAGATAATGCACTCAATGTGCACTAAGCATAGAGTGTGAAAACTGAGTTTCCTTGAGAGCTGCTTGGAAGCCTGATGGTGTGTGAAGTTAGTGAGCCAAATGGAGTTGTTCTCCCACAAGAACCACTCTGCTGATCCTTCTTCAATATGCCCTTCACCAACATGCAGTGTTTCCTTGATTGAATTAGCTCTCACACCAATATTTGCGTCTAGAGCCTTTGCATTGAGGGCTATCTGAAAACGGCTGTGGCGCTGAAGTTGCCTGAGAATGTGGAGTTGGTGGCATGTGAAACCCGCATGTGGAGCATTCGTTTGTGTGGGATGCTCTACCAGGTTCATTTCAGTCCTAGCCATACAAAGGGCACTAAGCATAGAGTGTGAAAACTGAGTTTCCTTGAGAGCTGCTTGGTGTGTGAAGCCTGATGGTGTGTGAAGTTAGTGAGCCAAATGGAGTTGTTCTCCCACAAGAACCACTCGGCTGATCCTTCTTCAATATGCCCTTCACCAACATGCAGTGTTTCCTTGATTGAATTAGCTCTCACACCAATATTTGCGTCTAGAAACTTTGCATTGAGGGCTATCTGAAAATGGCTGTGGCGCTGAAGTTGCCTGAGAATGTAGAGTTGGTGGCATGTGAAACCAGCATGTGGAGCATTCGTTTGTGTGGGATGCTCTACCAGGTTCATTTCAGTCCTAGCCATACAAAGGGCACTAAGCATAGAGTATGAAAACTGAGTTTCCTTGAGAGCTGCTTGGAAGCCTGATGGTGTGTGAAGTTAGTGAGCCAAATGGAGTTGTTCTCCCACAAGAACCACTCGTCTGATCCTTCTTCAATATGCCCTTCACCAACATGCAGTGTTTCCTTGATTGAATTAGCTCTCACACCAATATTTGCGTCTAGAGCCTTTGCATTGAGGGCTATCTGAAAACGGCTGTGGCGCTGAAGTTGCCTGTGAATGTGGAGTTGGTGGCATGTGAAACCCGCATGTGGAGCATTCGTTTGTGTGGGACGCTGACCAAGGTTCATTTCAGTCCTAGGCACACAAATAGCACTAAGCATAGAGTGTGAAAACTGAGTTTCCTTGAGAGCTGCTTGGAAACCTGATGGTGTGTGAAGTTAGTGAGCCAAATGGAGTTGTTCTCCCACAAGAACCACTCGGCTGATTCTTCCTCAATATGCCCTTCACCAACATGCGGTGTTTCCTTGATTGAATTAGCTCTCACACCAATATTTGCGTCTAGAGCCTTTGCATTGAGGGCTATCTGAAAACGGCTGTGGCGCTGAAGTTGCCTGAGAATGTGGAGTTGGTGGCATGTGAAACCCGCATGTGGAGCATTCGTTTGTGTGGGATGCTCTACCAGGTTCATTCCTAGATAATGCACTCAAAGGGCACTAAGCATAGAGTGTGAAAACTGAGTTTCCTTGCGAGCTGCTTGGAAGCCTGATGGTGTGTGAAGTTAGTGAGCCAAATGGAGTTGTTCTCCCACAAGAACCACTCGGCTGATCCTTCTTCAATATGCCCTTCACCAACATGCAGTGTTTCCTTGATTGAATTAGCTCTCACACCAATATTTGCGTCTAGAGCCTTTGCATTGAGGGCTATCTGAAAACGGCTGTGGCGCTGAAGTTGCCTGTGAATGTGGAGTTGGTGGCATGTGAAACCCGCATGTGGAGCATTCGTTTGTGTGGGATGCTCTACCAGGTTCATTTCAGTCCTAGCCATACAAAGGGCACTAAGCATAGAGTGTGAAAACTGAGTTTCCTTGAGAGCTGCTTGAAAGCCTGATGGTGTGTGAAATTAGTGAGCCAAATGGAGTTGTTCTCCCACAAGAACCACTCGGCTGATCCTTCTTCAATATGCCCTTCAACAACATGCAGTGTTTCCTTGATTGAATTAGCTCTCACACCAATATTTGCGTCTAGAGCCTTTGCATTGAGGGCTATCTGAAAACGGCTGTGGCGCTGAAGTTGCCTGTGAATGTGGAGTTGGTGGCATGTGAAACCCGCATGTGGAGCATTCGTTTCTGTGGGATGCTGACCAAGCTTCATTTACGTCCTAGCAACACAAAGTGCACTAAGCATAGAGTGTGAAAACTGAGTTTCCTTGAGAGCTGCTTGGAAGCCTGATGGTGTGTGAAGTTAGTGAGCCAAATGGAGTTGTTCTCCCACAAGAACCACTCGGCTGATTCTTCCTCAATATGCCCTTCACCAACATGCAGTGTTTCCTTGATTGAATTAGCTCTCACACCAATATTTGCGTCTAGAGCCTTTGCATTGAGGGCTATCTGAAAACGGCTGTGGCGCTGAAGTTGCCTGTGAATGTGGAGTTGGTGGCATGTGAAACCCGCATGTGGAGCATTCGTTTGTGTGGGATGCTCTACCAGGTTCATTTCAGTCCTAGGCACACAAAGAGCACTAATCATAGAGTGTGAAAACTGAGTTTCCTTGAGAGCTGCTTGGAAGCCTAATGGTGTGTGAAGTTAGTGAGCCAAATGGAGTTGTTCTCCCACAAGAACCACTCGTCTGATCCTTCTTCAATATGCCCTTCACCAACATGCAGTGTTTCCTTGATTGAATTAGCTCTCACACCAATATTTGCGTCTAGAGCCTTTGCATTGAGGGCTATCTGAAAACGGCTGTGGCGCTGAAGTTGCCTGTGAATGTGGAGTTGGTGGCATGTGAAACCCGCATGTGGAGCATTCGTTTGTGTGGGATGCTGATCAAGCTTCATTTCAGTCCTAGGCACACAAACAGCACTAAGCATAGAGTGTGAAAACTGAGTTTCCTTGAGAGCTGCTTGGAAGCCTGATGGTGTGTGAAGTTAGCCAAATGGAGTTGTTCTCCCACAAGAACCACTCGGCTGGTCCTTCTTCAATATGCCCTTCACCAACATGCAGTGTTTCCTTGATTGAATTAGCTCTCACACCAATATTTGCGTCTAGAGCCTTTGCATTGAGGGCTATCTGAAAACGGCTGTGGCGCTGAAGTTGCCTGTGAATGTGGAGTTGGTGGCATGTGAAACCCGCATGTGGAGCATTCGTTTGTGTGGGATGCTCTACCAGGTTCATTTCAGTCCTAGCCATACAAAGGGCACTAAGCATAGAGTGTGAAAACTGAGTTTCCTTGAGAGCTGCTTGAAAGCCTGATGGTGTGTGAAATTAGTGAGCCAAATGGAGTTGTTCTCCCACAAGAACCACTCGGCTGATCCTTCTTCAATATGCCCTTCACCAACATGCAGTGTTTCCTTGATTGAATTAGCTCTCACACCAATATTTGCGTCTAGAGCCTTTGCATTGAGGGCTATCTGAAAACGGCTGTGGCGCTGAAGTTGCCTGTGAATGTGGAGTTGGTGGCATGTGAAACCCGCATGTGGAGCATTCGTTTGTGTGGGATGCTCTACCAGGTTCATTTCAGTCCTAGCCATACAAAGGGCACTAAGCATAGAGTGTGAAAACTGAGTTTCCTTGAGAGCTGCTTGAAAGCCTGATGGTGTGTGAAATTAGTGAGCCAAATGGAGTTGTTCTCCCACAAGAACCACTCGGCTGATCCTTCTTCAATATGCCCTTCACCAACATGCAGTGTTTCCTTGATTGAATTAGCTCTCACACCAATATTTGCATCTAGAGCCTTTGCATTGAGGGCTATCTGAAAACGGCTGTGGCGCTGAAGTTGCCTGTGAATGTGGAGTTGGTGGCATGTGAAACCCGCATGTGGAGCATTCGTTTGTGTGGGATGATCTACCAGGTTCATTCCTAGATAATGCACTCAAAGGGCACTAAGCATAGGTATGAAAACTGAGTTTCCTTGAGAGCTGCTTGGAAGCCTGATGGTGTGTGAAGTTAGTGAGCCAAATGGAGTTGTTCTCCCACAAGAACCACTCGTCTGATCCTTCTTCAATATGCCCTTCACCAACATGCAGTGTTTCCTTGATTGAATTAGCTCTCACACCAATATTTGCGTCTAGAGCCTTTGCATTGAGGGCTATCTGAAAACGGCTGTGGCGCTGAAGTTGCCTGTGAATGTGGAGTTGGTGGCATGTGAAACCCGCATGTGGAGCATTCGTTTGTGTGGGATGCTGATCAAGCTTCATTTCAGTCCTAGGCACACAAAGAGCACTAAGCATAGAGTGTGAAAACTGAGTTTCCTTGAGAGCTGCTTGGAAGCCTGATGGTGTGTGAAGTTAGCCAAATGGAGTTGTTCTCCCACAAGAACCACTCGGCTGGTCCTTCTTCAATATGCCCTTCACCAACATGCAGTGTTTCCTTGATTGAATTAGCTCTCACACCAATATTTGCGTCTAGAGCCTTTGCATTGAGGGCTATCTGAAAACGGCTGTGGCGCTGAAGTTGCCTGTGAATGTGGAGTTGGTGGCATGTGAAACCCGCATGTGGAGCATTCGTTTGTGTGGGATGCTCTACCAGGTTCATTTCAGTCCTAGCCATACAAAGGGCACTAAGCATAGAGTGTGAAAACTGAGTTTCCTTGAGAGCTGCTTGAAAGCCTGATGGTGTGTGAAATTAGTGAGCCAAATGGAGTTGTTCTCCCACAAGAACCACTCGGCTGATCCTTCTTCAATATGCCCTTCACCAACATGCAGTGTTTCCTTGATTGAATTAGCTCTCACACCAATATTTGCGTCTAGAGCCTTTGCATTGAGGGCTATCTGAAAACGGCTGTGGCGCTGAAGTTGCCTGTGAATGTGGAGTTGGTGGCATGTGAAACCGCATGTGGAGCATTCGTTTGTGTGGGATGCTCTACCAGGTTCATTTCAGTCCTAGCCATACAAAGGGCACTAAGCATAGAGTGTGAAAACTGAGTTTCCTTGAGAGCTGCTTGGTGTGTGAAGCCTGATGGTGTGTGAAGTTAGTGAGCCAAATGGAGTTGTTCTCCCACAAGAACCACTCGGCTGATCCTTCTTCAATATGCCCTTCAACAACATGCAGTGTTTCCTTGATTGAATTAGCTCTCACACCAATATTTGCGTCTAGAGCCTTTGCTTTGAGGGCTATCTGAAAATGGCTGTGGCGCTGAAGTTGCCTGAGAATGTGGAGTTGGTGGCATGTGAAACCCGCATGTGGAGCATTCGTTTGTGTGGGATGCTCTACCAGGTTCATTTCAGTCCTAGCCATACAAAGGGCACTAAGCATAGAGTATGAAAACTGAGTTTCCTTGAGAGCTGCTTGGAAGCCTGATGGTGTGTGAAGTTAGTGAGCCAAATGGAGTTGTTCTCCCACAAGAACCACTCGTCTGATCCTTCTTCAATATGCCCTTCACCAACATGCAGTGTTTCCTTGATTGAATTAGCTCTCACACCAATATTTGCGTCTAGAGCCTTTGCATTGAGGGCTATCTGAAAACGGCTGTGGCGCTGAAGTTTCCTGTGAATGTGGAGTTGGTGGCATGTGAAACCCGCATGTGGAGCATTCGTTTGTGTGGGATGCTCTACCAGGTTCATTCCTAGATAATGCACTCAATGTGCACTAAGCATAGAGTGTGAAAACTGAGTTTCCTTGAGAGCTGCTTGGAAGCCTGATGGTGTGTGAAGTTAGTGAGCCAAATGGAGTTGTTCTCCCACAAGAACCACTCGGCTGATCCTTCTTCAATATGCCCTTCACCAATATGCAGTGTTTCCTTGATTGAATTAGCTCTCACACCAATATTTGCGTCTAGAGCCTTTGCATTGAGGGCTATCTGAAAACGGCTGTGGCGCTGAAGTTGCCTGTGAATGTGGAGTTGGTGGCATGTGAAACCCGCATGTGGAGCATTCGTTTGTGTGGGATGCTCTACCAGGTTCATTTCAGTCCTAGCCATACAAAGGGCACTAAGCATAGAGTGTGAAAACTGAGTTTCCTTGAGAGCTGCTTGGTGTGTGAAGCCTGATGGTGTGTGAAGTTAGTGAGCCAAATGGAGTTGTTCTCCCACAAGAACCACTCGGCTGATCCTTCTTCAATATGCCCTTCACCAACATGCAGTGTTTCCTTGATTGAATTAGCTCTCACACCAATATTTGCGTCTAGAGCCTTTGCATTGAGGGCTATCTGATAATGGCTGTGGCGCTGAAGTTGCCTGAGAATGTGGAGTTGGTGGCATGTGAAACCCGCATGTGGAGCATTCGTTTGTGTGGGATGCTCTACCAGGTTCATTTCAGTCCTAGCCATACAAAGGGCACTAAGCATAGAGTATGAAAACTGAGTTTCCTTGAGAGCTGCTTGGAAGCCTGATGGTGTGTGAAGTTAGTGAGCCAAATGGAGTTGTTCTCCCACAAGAACCACTTGGCTGATCCTTCTTCAATATGCCCTTCACCAACATGCAGTGTTTTCTTGATTGAATTAGCTCTCACACCAATATTTGCGTCTAGAGCCTTTGCATTGAGGGCTATCTGAAAACGGCTGTGGCGCTGAAGTTGCCTGTGAATGTGGAGTTGGTGGCATGTGAAACCCGCATGTGGAGCATTCGTTTGTGTGGGATGCTGACCAAGCTTCATTTCAGTCCTAGGCACACAAAGAGCACTAAGCATAGAGTGTGAAAACAGTTTCCTTGAGAGCTGCTTGGAAGCCTGATGGTGTGTGAAGTTAGTGAGCCAAATGGAGTTGTTCTCCCACAAGAACCACTCGGCTGATTCTTCCTCAATATGCCCTTCACCAACATGCAGTGTTTCCTTGATTGAATTAGCTCTCACACCAATATTTGCGTCTAGAGCCTTTGCATTGAGGGCTATCTGAAAACGGCTGTGGCGCTGAAGTTGCCTGTGAATGTGGAGTTGGTGGCATGTGAAACCCGCATGTGGAGCATTCGTTTGTGTGGGATGCTCTACCAGGTTCATTCCTAGATAATGCACTCAAAGGGCACTAAGCATAGAGTGTGAAAACTGAGTTTCCTTGCGAGCTGCTTGGAAGCCTGATGGTGTGTGAAGTTAGTGAGCCAAATGGAGTTGTTCTCCCACAAGAACCACTCGTCTGATCCTTCTTCAATATGCCCTTCACCAACATGCAGTGTTTCCTTGATTGAATTAGCTCTCACACCAATATTTGCGTCTAGAGCCTTTGCATTGAGGGCTATCTGAAAACGGCTGTGGCGCTGAAGTTGCCTGTGAATGTGGAGTTGGTGGCATGTGAAACCCGCATGTGGAGCATTCGTTTGTGTGGGATGATCTACCAGGTTCATTCCTAGATAATGCACTCAATGTGCACTAAGCATAGAGTGTGAAAACTGAGTTTCCTTGAGAGCTGCTTGGAAGCCTGATGGTGTGTGAAGTTAGTGAGCCAAATGGAGTTGTTCTCCCACAAGAACCACTCTGCTGATCCTTCTTCAATATGCCCTTCACCAATATGCAGTGTTTCCTTGATTGAATTAGCTCTCACACCAATATTTGCGTCTAGAGCCTTTGCATTGAGGGCTATCTGAAAACGGCTGTGGCGCTGAAGTTGCCTGTGAATGTGGAGTTGGTGGCATGTGAAACCCGCATGTGGAGCATTCGTTTGTGTGGGATGCTCTACCAGGTTCATTTCAGTCCTAGCCATACAAAGGGCACTAAGCATAGAGTGTGAAAACTGAGTTTCCTTTGTATGAGAGCTGCTTGGTGTGTGAAGCCTGATGGTGTGTGAAGTTAGTGAGCCAAATGGAGTTGTTCTCCCACAAGAACCACTCGGCTGATCCTTCTTCAATATGCCCTTCACCAACATGCAGTGTTTCCTTGATTGAATTAGCTCTCACACCAATATTTGCGTAACTTTGCATTGAGGGCTATCTCAAAATGGCTGTGGCGCTGAAGTTGCCTGAGAATGTAGAGTTGGTGGCATGTGAAACCCGCATGTGGAGCATTCGTTTGTGTGGGATGCTCTACCAGGTTCATTTCAGTCCTAGCCATACAAAGGGCACTAAGCATAGAGTATGAAAACTGAGTTTCCTTGAGAGCTGCTTGGAAGCCTGATGGTGTGTGAAGTTAGTGAGCCAAATGGAGTTGTTCTCCCACAAGAACCACTCGTCTGATCCTTCTTCAATATGCCCTTCACCAACATGCAGTGTTTCCTTGATTGAATTAGCTCTCACACCAATATTTGCGTCTAGAGCCTTTGCATTGAGGGCTATCTGAAAACGGCTGTGGCGCTGAAGTTGCCTGTGAATGTGGAGTTGGTGGCATGTGAAACCCGCATGTGGAGCATTCGTTTGTGTGGGACGCTGACCAAGGTTCATTTCAGTCCTAGGCACACAAATAGCACTAAGCATAGAGTGTGAAAACTGAGTTTCCTTGAGAGCTGCTTGGAAACCTGATGGTGTGTGAAGTTAGTGAGCCAAATGGAGTTGTTCTCCCACAAGAACCACTCGGCTGATTCTTCCTCAATATGCCCTTCACCAACATGCGGTGTTTCCTTGATTGAATTAGCTCTCACACCAATATTTGCGTCTAGAGCCTTTGCATTGAGGGCTATCTGAAAACGGCTGTGGCGCTGAAGTTGCCTGAGAATGTGGAGTTGGTGGCATGTGAAACCCGCATGTGGAGCATTCGTTTGTGTGGGATGCTCTACCAGGTTCATTCCTAGATAATGCACTCAAAGGGCACTAAGCATAGAGTGTGAAAACTGAGTTTCCTTGCGAGCTGCTTGGAAGCCTGATGGTGTGTGAAGTTAGTGAGCCAAATGGAGTTGTTCTCCCACAAGAACCACTCGTCTGATCCTTCTTCAATATGCCCTTCACCAACATGCAGTGTTTCCTTGATTGAATTAGCTCTCACACCAATATTTGCGTCTAGAGCCTTTGCATTGAGGGCTATCTGAAAACGGCTGTGGCGCTGAAGTTGCCTGTGAATGTGGAGTTGGTGGCATGTGAAACCCGCATGTGGAGCATTCGTTTGTGTGGGATGATCTACCAGGTTCATTCCTAGATAATGCACTCAATGTGCACTAAGCATAGAGTGTGAAAACTGAGTTTCCTTGAGAGCTGCTTGGAAGCCTGATGGTGTGTGAAGTTAGTGAGCCAAATGGAGTTGTTCTCCCACAAGAACCACTCTGCTGATCCTTCTTCAATATGCCCTTCACCAACATGCAGTGTTTCCTTGATTGAATTAGCTCTCACACCAATATTTGCGTCTAGAGCCTTTGCATTGAGGGCTATCTGAAAACGGCTGTGGCGCTGAAGTTGCCTGTGAATGTGGAGTTGGTGGCATGTGAAACCCGCATGTGGAGCATTCGTTGGTGTGGGATGCTCTACCAGGTTCATTTCAGTCCTAGCCATACAAAGGGCACTAAGCATAGAGTGTGAAAACTGAGTTTCCTTGAGAGCTGCTTGGTGTGTGAAGCCTGATGGTGTGTGAAGTTAGTGAGCCAAATGGAGTTGTTCTCCCACAAGAACCACTCGGCTGATCCTTCTTCAATATGCCCTTCACCAACATGCAGTGTTTCCTTGATTGAATTAGCTCTCACACCAATATTTGCGTCTAGAAACTTTGCATTGAGGGCTATCTCAAAATGGCTGTGGCGCTGAAGTTGCCTGAGAATGTAGAGTTGGTGGCATGTGAAACCCGCATGTGGAGCATTCGTTTGTGTGGGATGCTCTACCAGGTTCATTTCAGTCCTAGCCATACAAAGGGCACTAAGCATAGAGTATGAAAACTGAGTTTCCTTGAGAGCTGCTTGGAAGCCTGATGGTGTGTGAAGTTAGTGAGCCAAATGGAGTTGTTCTCCCACAAGAACCACTCGTCTGATCCTTCTTCAATATGCCCTTCACCAACATGCAGTGTTTCCTTGATTGAATTAGCTCTCACACCAATATTTGCGTCTAGAGCCTTTGCATTGAGGGCTATCTGAAAACGGCTGTGGCGCTGAAGTTGCCTGTGAATGTGGAGTTGGTGGCATGTGAAACCCGCATGTGGAGCATTCGTTTGTGTGGGACGCTGACCAAGGTTCATTTCAGTCCTAGGCACACAAATAGCACTAAGCATAGAGTGTGAAAACTGAGTTTCCTTGAGAGCTGCTTGGAAACCTGATGGTGTGTGAAGTTAGTGAGCCAAATGGAGTTGTTCTCCCACAAGAACCACTCGGCTGATTCTTCCTCAATATGCCCTTCACCAACATGCGGTGTTTCCTTGATTGAATTAGCTCTCACACCAATATTTGCGTCTAGAGCCTTTGCATTGAGGGCTATCTGAAAACGGCTGTGGCGCTGAAGTTGCCTGAGAATGTGGAGTTGGTGGCATGTGAAACCCGCATGTGGAGCATTCGTTTGTGTGGGATGCTCTACCAGGTTCATTCCTAGATAATGCACTCAAAGGGCACTAAGCATAGAGTGTGAAAACTGAGTTTCCTTGAGAGCTGCTTGGAAGCCTGATGGTGTGTGAAGTTAGTGAGCCAAATGGAGTTGTTCTCCCACAAGAACCACTCGGCTGATCCTTCTTCAATATGCCCTTCACCAACATGCAGTGTTTCCTTGATTGAATTAGCTCTCACACCAATATTTGCGTCTAGAGCCTTTGCATTGAGGGCTATCTGAAAACGGCTGTGGCGCTGAAGTTGCCTGTGAATGTGGAGTTGGTGGCATGTGAAACCCGCATGTGGAGCATTCGTTTGTGTGGGATGCTCTACCAGGTTCATTTCAGTCGTATCCAAAGAAAGGGCACTAAGTATAGAGTGTGAAAACTGAGTTTCCTTGAGAGCTGCTTGGAAGCCTAATGGTGTGTGAAGTTAGTGAGCCAAATGGAGTTGTTCTCCCACAAGAACCACTCGGCTGATCCTTCTTCAATATGCCCTTCACCAACATGCAGTGTTTCCTTGATTGAATTAGCTCTCACACCAATATTTGCGTCTAGAGCCTTTGCATTGAGGGCTATCTGAAAACGGCTGTGGCGCTGAAGTTGCCTGTGAATGTGGAGTTGGTGGCATGTGAAACCCGCATGTGGAGCATTCGTTTGTGTGGGATGCTCTACCAGGTTCATTCCTAGATAATGCACTCAAAGGTCACTAAGCATAGAGTGTGAAAACTGAGTTTCCTTGAGAGCTGCTTGGAAGCCTGATGGTGTGTGAAGTTAGTGAGCCAAATGGAGTTGTTCTCCCACAAGAACCACTCGGCTGATCCTTCTTCAATATGCCCTTCACCAACATGCAGTGTTTCCTTGATTGAATTAGCTCTCACACCAATATTTGCGTCTAGAGCCTTTGTATTGAGGGCTATCTGAAAACGGCTGTGGCGCTGAAGTTGCCTGTGAATGTGGAGTTGGTGGCATGTGAAACCCGCATGTGGAGCATTCGTTTGTGTGGGATGCTGACCAAGCTTCATTTCAGTCCTAGGCACACAAAGAGCACTAAGCATAGAGTGTGAAAACTGAGTTTCCTTGAGAGCTGCTTGGAAGCCTGATGGTGTGTGAAGTTAGCCAAATGGAGTTGTTCTCCCACAAGAACCACTCGGCTGATCCTTCTTCAATATGCCCTTCACCAACATGCAGTGTTTCCTTGATTGAATTAGCTCTCACACCAATATTTGCGTCTATAGCCTTTGCATTGAGGGCTATCTGAAAACGGCTGTGGCGCTGAAGTTGCCTGTGAATGTGGAGTTGGTGGCATGTGAAACCCGCATGTGGAGCATTCGTTTGTGTGGGATGCTGATCAAGCTTCATTTCAGTCCTAGGCACACAAAGAGCACTAAGCATAGAGTGTGAAAACTGAGTTTCCTTGAGAGCTGCTTGGAAGCCTGATGGTGTGTGAAGTTAGCTAAATGGAGTTGTTCTCCCACAAGAACCACTCGGCTGGTCCTTCTTCAATATGCCCTTCACCAGCATGCAGTGTTTCCTTGATTGAATTAGCTCTCACACCAATATTTGCGTCTAGAGCCTTTGCATTGAGGGCTATCTGAAAACGGCTGTGGCGCTGAAGTTGCCTGTGAATGTGGAGTTGGTGGCATGTGAAACCCGCATGTGGAGCATTCGTTTGTGTGGGATGCTCTACCAGGTTCATTTCAGTCCTAGCCATACAAAGGGCACTAAGCATAGAGTGTGAAAACTGAGTTTCCTTGAGAGCTGCTTGAAAGCCTGATGGTGTGTGAAATTAGTGAGCCAAATGGAGTTGTTCTCCCACAAGAACCACTCGGCTGATCCTTCTTCAATATGCCCTTCACCAACATGCAGTGTTTCCTTGATTGAATTAGCTCTCACACCAATATTTGCGTCTAGAGCCTTTGCATTGAGGGCTATCTGAAAACGGCTGTGGCGCTGAAGTTGCCTGTGAATGTGGAGTTGGTGGCATGTGAAACCCGCATGTGGAGCATTCGTTTGTGTGGGATGCTGACCAAGCTTCATTTACGTCCTAGCAACACAAAGTGCACTAAGCATAGAGTGTGAAAACTGAGTTTCCTTGAGAGCTGCTTGGAAGCCTGATGGTGTGTGAAGTTAGTGAGCCAAATGGAGTTGTTCTCCCACAAGAACCACTCGGCTGATTCTTCCTCAATATGCCCTTCACCAACATGCAGTGTTTCCTTGATTGAATTAGCTCTCACACCAATATTTGCGTCTAGAGCCTTTGCATTGAGGGCTATCTGAAAACGGCTGTGGCGCTGAAGTTGCCTGTGAATGTGGAGTTGGTGGCATGTGAAACCCGCATGTGGAGCATTCGTTTGTGTGGGATGCTCTACCAGGTTCATTCCTAGATAATGCACTCAAAGGGCACTAAGCATAGAGTGTGAAAACTGAGTTTCCTTGAGAGCTGCTTGGAAGCCTGATGGTGTGTGACGTTAGTGAGCCAAATGGAGTTGTTCTCCCACAAGAACCACTCGGCTGATCCTTCTTCAATATGCCCTTCACCAACATGCAGTGTTTCCTTGATTGAATTAGCTCTCACACCAATATTTGCGTCTAGAGCCTTTGCATTGAGGGCTATCTGAAAACGGCTGTGGCGCTGAAGTTGCCTGTGAATGTGGAGTTGGTGGCATGTGAAACCCGCATGTGGAGCATTCGTTTGTGTGGGATGCTCTACCAGGTTCATTTCAGTCCTAGCCATACAAAGGGCACTAAGCATAGAGTGTGAAAACTGAGTTTCCTTGAGAGCTGCTTGAAAGCCTGATGGTGTGTGAAATTAGTGAGCCAAATGGAGTTGTTCTCCCACAAGAACCACTCGGCTGATCCTTCTTCAATATGCCCTTCACCAGCATGCAGTGTTTCCTTGATTGAATTAGCTCTCACACCAATATTTGCGTCTAGAGCCTTTGCATTGAGGGCTATCTGAAAACGGCTGTGGCGCTGAAGTTGCCTGTGAATGTGGAGTTGGTGGCATGTGAAACCCGCATGTGGAGCATTCGTTTGTGTGGGATGCTGACCAAGCTTCATTTACGTCCTAGCAACACAAAGTGCACTAAGCATAGAGTGTGAAAACTGAGTTTCCTTGAGAGCTGCTTGGAAGCCTGATGGTGTGTGAAGTTAGTGAGCCAAATGGAGTTGTTCTCCCACAAGAACCACTCGGCTGATTCTTCCTCAATATGCCCTTCACCAATATGCAGTGTTTCCTTGATTGAATTAGCTCTCACACCAATATTTGCGTCTAGAGCCTTTGCATTGAGGGCTATCTGAAAACGGCTGTGGCGCTGAAGTTGCCTGTGAATGTGGAGTTGGTGGCATGTGAAACCCGCATGTGGAGCATTCGTTTGTGTGGGATGCTCTACCAGGTTCATTCCTAGATAATGCACTCAAAGGGCACTAAGCATAGAGTGTGAAAACTGAGTTTCCTTGAGAGCTGCTTGGAAGCCTGATGGTGTGTGACGTTAGTGAGCCAAATGGAGTTGTTCTCCCACAAGAACCACTCGGCTGATCCTTCTTCAATATGCCCTTCACCAACATGCAGTGTTTCCTTGATTGAATTAGCTCTCACACCAATATTTGCGTCTAGAGCCTTTGCATTGAGGGCTATCTGAAAACGGCTGTGGCGCTGAAGTTGCCTGTGAATGTGGAGTTGGTGGCATGTGAAACCCGCATGTGGAGCATTCGTTTGTGTGGGATGCTCTACCAGGTTCATTTCAGTCCTAGGCACACAAAGAGCACTAATCATAGAGTGTGAAAACTGAGTTTCCTTGAGAGCTGCTTGGAAGCCCAATGGTGTGTGAAGTTAGTGAGCCAAATGGAGTTGTTCTCCCACAAGAACCACTCTGCTGATCCTTCTTCAATATGCCCTTCACCAACATGCAGTGTTTCCTTGATTGAATTAGCTCTCACACCAATATTTGCGTCTAGAGCCTTTGCATTGAGGGCTATCTGAAAACGGCTGTGGCGCTGAAGTTGCCTGTGAATGTGGAGTTGGTGGCATGTGAAACCCGCATGTGGAGCATTCGTTTGTGTGGGATGCTGATCAAGCTTCATTTCAGTCCTAGGCACACAAAGAGCACTAAGCATAGAGTGTGAAAACTGAGTTTCCTTGAGAGCTGCTTGGAAGCCTGATGGTGTGTGAAGTTAGCCAAATGGAGTTGTTCTCCCACAAGAACCACTCGGCTGGTCCTTCTTCAATATGCCCTTCACCAGCATGCAGTGTTTCCTTGATTGAATTAGCTCTCACACCAATATTTGCGTCTAGAGCCTTTGCATTGAGGGCTATCTGAAAACGGCTGTGGCGCTGAAGTTGCCTGTGAATGTGGAGTTGGTGGCATGTGAAACCCGCATGTGGAGCATTCGTTTGTGTGGGATGCTCTACCAGGTTCATTTCAGTCCTAGCCATACAAAGGGCACTAAGCATAGAGTGTGAAAACTGAGTTTCCTTGAGAGCTGCTTGAAAGCCTGATGGTGTGTGAAATTAGTGAGCCAAATGGAGTTGTTCTCCCACAAGAACCACTCGGCTGATCCTTCTTCAATATGCCCTTCACCAACATGCAGTGTTTCCTTGATTGAATTAGCTCTCACACCAATATTTGCGTCTAGAGCCTTTGCATTGAGGGCTATCTGAAAACGGCTGTGGCGCTGAAGTTGCCTGTGAATGTGGAGTTGGTGGCATGTGAAACCCGCATGTGGAGCATTCGTTTGTGTGGGATGCTCTACCAGGTTCATTTCAGTCCTAGCCATACAAAGGGCACTAAGCATAGAGTGTGAAAACTGAGTTTCCTTGAGAGCTGCTTGGTGTGTGAAGCCTGATGGTGTGTGAAGTTAGTGAGCCAAATGGAGTTGTTCTCCCACAAGAACCACTCGGCTGATCCTTCTTCAATATGCCCTTCAACAACATGCAGTGTTTCCTTGATTGAATTAGCTCTCACACCAATATTTGCGTCTAGAGCCTTTGCTTTGAGGGCTATCTGAAAATGGCTGTGGCGCTGAAGTTGCCTGAGAATGTGGAGTTGGTGGCATGTGAAACCCGCATGTGGAGCATTCGTTTGTGTGGGATGCTCTACCAGGTTCATTTCTGTCCTAGCCATACAAAGGGCACTAAGCATAGAGTATGAAAACTGAGTTTCCTTGAGAGCTGCTTGGAAGCCTGATGGTGTGTGAAGTTAGTGAGCCAAATGGAGTTGTTCTCCCACAAGAACCACTCGTCTGATCCTTCTTCAATATGCCCTTCACCAACATGCAGTGTTTCCTTGATTGAATTAGCTCTCACACCAATATTTGCGTCTAGAGCCTTTGCATTGAGGGCTATCTGAAAACGGCTGTGGCGCTGAAGTTTCCTGTGAATGTGGAGTTGGTGGCATGTGAAACCCGCATGTGGAGCATTCGTTTGTGTGGGATGCTCTACCACGTTCATTCCTAGATAATGCACTCAATGTGCACTAAGCATAGAGTGTGAAAACTGAGTTTCCTTGAGAGCTGCTTGGAAGCCTGATGGTGTGTGAAGTTAGTGAGCCAAATGGAGTTGTTCTCCCACAAGAACCACTCGGCTGATCCTTCTTCAATATGCCCTTCACCAATATGCAGTGTTTCCTTGATTGAATTAGCTCTCACACCAATATTTGCGTCTAGAGCCTTTGCATTGAGGGCTATCTGAAAACGGCTGTGGCGCTGAAGTTGCCTGTGAATGTGGAGTTGGTGGCATGTGAAACCCGCATGTGGAGCATTCGTTTGTGTGGGATGCTCTACCAGGTTCATTTCAGTCCTAGCCATACAAAGGGCACTAAGCATAGAGTGTGAAAACTGAGTTTCCTTGAGAGCTGCTTGGTGTGTGAAGCCTGATGGTGTGTGAAGTTAGTGAGCCAAATGGAGTTGTTCTCCCACAAGAACCACTTGGCTGATCCTTCTTCAATATGCCCTTCACCAACATGCAGTGTTTCCTTGATTGAATTAGCTCTCACACCAATATTTGCGTCTAGAGCCTTTGCATTGAGGGCTATCTGATAATGGCTGTGGCGCTGAAGTTGCCTGAGAATGTGGAGTTGGTGGCATGTGAAACCCGCATGTGGAGCATTCGTTTGTGTGGGATGCTCTACCAGGTTCATTTCAGTCCTAGCCATACAAAGGGCACTAAGCATAGAGTATGAAAATTGAGTCTCCTTGAGAGCTGCTTGGAAGCCTGATGGTGTGTGAAGTTAGTGAGCCAAATGGAGTTGTTCTCCCACAAGAACCACTCGGCTGATCCTTCTTCAATATGCCCTTCACCAACATGCAGTGTTTCCTTGATTGAATTAGCTCTCACACCAATATTTGCGTCTAGAGCCTTTGCATTGAGGGCTATCTGAAAACGGCTGTGGCGCTGAAGTTGCCTGTGAATGTGGAGTTGGTGGCATGTGAAACCCGCATGTGGAGCATTCGTTTGTGTGGGATGCTGACCAAGCTTCATTTCAGTCCTAGGCACACAAAGAGCACTAAGCATAGAGTGTGAAAACTGAGTTTCCTTGAGAGCTGCTTGGAAGCCTGATGGTGTGTGAAGTTAGTGAGCCAAATGGAGTTGTTCTCCCACAAGAACCACTCGGCTGATTCTTCCTCAATATGCCCTTCACCAACATGCAGTGTTTCCTTGATTGAATTAGCTCTCACACCAATATTTGCGTCTAGAGCCTTTGCATTGAGGGCTATCTGAAAACGGCTGTGGCGCTGAAGTTGCCTGTGAATGTGGAGTTGGTGGCATGTGAAACCCGCATGTGGAGCATTCGTTTGTGTGGGATGCTCTACCAGGTTCATTCCTAGATAATGCACTCAAAGGGCACTAAGCATAGAGTGTGAAAACTGAGTTTCCTTGCGAGCTGCTTGGAAGCCTGATGGTGTGTGAAGTTAGTGAGCCAAATGGAGTTGTTCTCCCACAAGAACCACTCGTCTGATCCTTCTTCAATATGCCCTTCACCAACATGCAGTGTTTCCTTGATTGAATTAGCTCTCACACCAATATTTGCGTCTAGAGCCTTTGCATTGAGGGCTATCTGAAAACGGCTGTGGCGCTGAAGTTGCCTGTGAATGTGGAGTTGGTGGCATGTGAAACCCGCATGTGGAGCATTCGTTTGTGTGGGATGATCTACCAGGTTCATTCCTAGATAATGCACTCAATGTGCACTAAGCATAGAGTGTGAAAACTGAGTTTCCTTGAGAGCTGCTTGGAAGCCTGATGGTGTGTGAAGTTAGTGAGCCAAATGGAGTTGTTCTCCCACAAGAACCACTCTGCTGATCCTTCTTCAATATGCCCTTCACCAACATGCAGTGTTTCCTTGATTGAATTAGCTCTCACACCAATATTTGCGTCTAGAGCCTTTGCATTGAGGGCTATCTGAAAACGGCTGTGGCGCTGAAGTTGCCTGTGAATGTGGAGTTGGTGGCATGTGAAACCCGCATGTGGAGCATTCGTTTGTGTGGGATGCTCTACCAGGTTCATTTCAGTCCTAGCCATACAAAGGGCACTAAGCATAGAGTGTGAAAACTGAGTTTCCTTGAGAGCTGCTTGGTGTGTGAAGCCTGATGGTGTGTGAAGTTAGTGAGCCAAATGGAGTTGTTCTCCCACAAGAACCACTCGGCTGATCCTTCTTCAATATGCCCTTCAACAACATGCAGTGTTTCCTTGATTGAATTAGCTCTCACACCAATATTTGCGTCTAGAGCCTTTGCTTTGAGGGCTATCTGAAAATGGCTGTGGCGCTGAAGTTGCCTGAGAATGTGGAGTTGGTGGCATGTGAAACCCGCATGTGGAGCATTCGTTTGTGTGGGATGCTCTACCAGGTTCATTTCTGTCCTAGCCATACAAAGGGCACTAAGCATAGAGTATGAAAACTGAGTTTCCTTGAGAGCTGCTTGGAAGCCTGATGGTGTGTGAAGTTAGTGAGCCAAATGGAGTTGTTCTCCCACAAGAACCACTCGTCTGATCCTTCTTCAATATGCCCTTCACCAACATGCAGTGTTTCCTTGATTGAATTAGCTCTCACACCAATATTTGCGTCTAGAGCCTTTGCATTGAGGGCTATCTGAAAACGGCTGTGGCGCTGAAGTTTCCTGTGAATGTGGAGTTGGTGGCATGTGAAACCCGCATGTGGAGCATTCGTTTGTGTGGGATGCTCTACCAGGTTCATTCCTAGATAATGCACTCAATGTGCACTAAGCATAGAGTGTGAAAACTGAGTTTCCTTGAGAGCTGCTTGGAAGCCTGATGGTGTGTGAAGTTAGTGAGCCAAATGGAGTTGTTCTCCCACAAGAACCACTCGGCTGATCCTTCTTCAATATGCCCTTCACCAATATGCAGTGTTTCCTTGATTGAATTAGCTCTCACACCAATATTTGCGTCTAGAGCCTTTGCATTGAGGGCTATCTGAAAACGGCTGTGGCGCTGAAGTTGCCTGTGAATGTGGAGTTGGTGGCATGTGAAACCCGCATGTGGAGCATTCGTTTGTGTGGGATGCTCTACCAGGTTCATTTCAGTCCTAGCCATACAAAGGGCACTAAGCATGGAGTGTGAAAACTGAGTTTCCTTGAGAGCTGCTTGGTGTGTGAAGCCTGATGGTGTGTGAAGTTAGTGAGCCAAATGGAGTTGTTCTCCCACAAGAACCACTCGGCTGATCCTTCTTCAATATGCCCTTCACCAACATGCAGTGTTTCCTTGATTGAATTAGCTCTCACACCAATATTTGCGTCTAGAGCCTTTGCATTGAGGGCTATCTGATAATGGCTGTGGCGCTGAAGTTGCCTGAGAATGTGGAGTTGGTGGCATGTGAAACCCGCATGTGGAGCATTCGTTTGTGTGGGATGCTCTACCAGGTTCATTTCAGTCCTAGCCATACAAAGGGCACTAAGCATAGAGTATGAAAACTGAGTTTCCTTGAGAGCTGCTTGGAAGCCTGATGGTGTGTGAAGTTAGTGAGCCAAATGGAGTTGTTCTCCCACAAGAACCACTCGGCTGATCCTTCTTCAATATGCCCTTCACCAACATGCAGTGTTTCCTTGATTGAATTAGCTCTCACACCAATATTTGCGTCTAGAGCCTTTGCATTGAGGGCTATCTGAAAACGGCTGTGGCGCTGAAGTTGCCTGTGAATGTGGAGTTGGTGGCATGTGAAACCCGCATGTGGAGCATTCGTTTGTGTGGGATGCTCTACCAGGTTCATTCCTAGATAATGCACTCAAAGGGCACTAAGCATAGAGTGTGAAAACTGAGTTTCCTTGCGAGCTGCTTGGAAGCCTGATGGTGTGTGAAGTTAGTGAGCCAAATGGAGTTGTTCTCCCACAAGAACCACTCGTCTGATCCTTCTTCAATATGCCCTTCACCAACATGCAGTGTTTCCTTGATTGAATTAGCTCTCACACCAATATTTGCGTCTAGAGCCTTTGCATTGAGGGCTATCTGAAAACGGCTGTGGCGTTGAAGTTGCCTGTGAATGTGGAGTTGGTGGCATGTGAAACCCGCATGTGGAGCATTCGTTTGTGTGGGATGATCTACCACGTTCATTCCTAGATAATGCACTCAATGTGCACTAAGCATAGAGTGTGAAAACTGAGTTTCCTTGAGAGCTGCTTGGAAGCCTGATGGTGTGTGAAGTTAGTGAGCCAAATGGAGTTGTTCTCCCACAAGAACCACTCTGCTGATCCTTCTTCAATATGCCCTTCACCAACATGCAGTGTTTCCTTGATTGAATTAGCTCTCACACCAATATTTGCGTCTAGAGCCTTTGCATTGAGGGCTATCTGAAAACGGCTGTGGCGCTGAAGTTGCCTGAGAATGTGGAGTTGGTGGCATGTGAAACCCGCATGTGGAGCATTCGTTTGTGTGGGATGCTCTACCAGGTTCATTCCTAGATAATGCACTCAAAGGGCACTAAGCATAGAGTGTGAAAACTGAGTTTCCTTGAGAGCTGCTTGGAAGCCTGATGGTGTGTGAAGTTAGTGAGCCAAATGGAGTTGTTCTCCCACAAGAACCACTCGGCTGATCCTTCTTCAATATGCCCTTCACCAACATGCAGTGTTTCCTTGATTGAATTAGCTCTCACACCAATATTTGCGTCTAGAGCCTTTGCATTGAGGGCTATCTGAAAACGGCTGTGGCGCTGAAGTTGCCTGTGAATGTGGAGTTGGTGGCATGTGAAACCCGCATGTGGAGCATTCGTTTGTGTGGGATGCTCTACCAGGTTCATTTCAGTCGTATCCAAAGAAAGGGCACTAAGTATAGAGTGTGAAAACTGAGTTTCCTTGAGAGCTGCTTGGAAGCCTAATGGTGTGTGAAGTTAGTGAGCCAAATGGAGTTGTTCTCCCACAAGAACCACTCGGCTGATCCTTCTTCAATATGCCCTTCACCAACATGCAGTGTTTCCTTGATTGAATTAGCTCTCACACCAATATTTGCGTCTAGAGCCTTTGCATTGAGGGCTATCTGAAAACGGCTGTGGCGCTGAAGTTGCCTGTGAATGTGGAGTTGGTGGCATGTGAAACCCGCATGTGGAGCATTCGTTTGTGTGGGATGCTCTACCAGGTTCATTCCTAGATAATGCACTCAAAGGTCACTAAGCATAGAGTGTGAAAACTGAGTTTCCTTGAGAGCTGCTTGGAAGCCTGATGGTGTGTGAAGTTGGTGAGCCAAATGGAGTTGTTCTCCCACAAGAACCACTCGGCTGATCCTTCTTCAATATGCCCTTCACCAACATGCAGTGTTTCCTTGATTGAATTAGCTCTCACACCAATATTTGCGTCTAGAGCCTTTGTATTGAGGGCTATCTGAAAACGGCTGTGGCGCTGAAGTTGCCTGTGAATGTGGAGTTGGTGGCATGTGAAACCCGCATGTGGAGCATTCGTTTGTGTGGGATGCTGACCAAGCTTCATTTCAGTCCTAGGCACACAAAGAGCACTAAGCATAGAGTGTGAAAACTGAGTTTCCTTGAGAGCTGCTTGGAAGCCTGATGGTGTGTGAAGTTAGCCAAATGGAGTTGTTCTCCCACAAGAACCACTCGGCTGATCCTTCTTCAATATGCCCTTCACCAACATGCAGTGTTTCCTTGATTGAATTAGCTCTCACACCAATATTTGCGTCTAGAGCCTTTGCATTGAGGGCTATCTGAAAACGGCTGTGGCGCTGAAGTTGCCTGTGAATGTGGAGTTGGTGGCATGTGAAACCCGCATGTGGAGCATTCGTTTGTGTGGGATGCTGATCAAGCTTCATTTCAGTCCTAGGCACACAAAGAGCACTAAGCATAGAGTGTGAAAACTGAGTTTCCTTGAGAGCTGCTTGGAAGCCTGATGGTGTGTGAAGTTAGCTAAATGGAGTTGTTCTCCCACAAGAACCACTCGGCTGATCCTTCTTCAATATGCCCTTCACCAGCATGCAGTGTTTCCTTGATTGAATTAGCTCTCACACCAATATTTGCGTCTAGAGCCTTTGCATTGAGGGCTATCTGAAAACGGCTGTGGCGCTGAAGTTGCCTGTGAATGTGGAGTTGGTGGCATGTGAAACCCGCATGTGGAGCATTCGTTTGTGTGGGATGCTCTACCAGGTTCATTTCAGTCCTAGCCATACAAAGGGCACTAAGCATAGAGTGTGAAAACTGAGTTTCCTTGAGAGCTGCTTGAAAGCCTGATGGTGTGTGAAATTAGTGAGCCAAATGGAGTTGTTCTCCCACAAGAACCACTCGGCTGATCCTTCTTCAATATGCCCTTCACCAACATGCAGTGTTTCCTTGATTGAATTAGCTCTCACACCAATATTTGCGTCTAGAGCCTTTGCATTGAGGGCTATCTGAAAACGGCTGTGGCGCTGAAGTTGCCTGTGAATGTGGAGTTGGTGGCATGTGAAACCCGCATGTGGAGCATTCGTTTGTGTGGGATGCTGACCAAGCTTCATTTACGTCCTAGGCAACACAAAGTGCACTAAGCATAGAGTGTGAAAACTGAGTTTCCTTGAGAGCTGCTTGGAAGCCTGATGGTGTGTGAAGTTAGTGAGCCAAATGGAGTTGTTCTCCCACAAGAACCACTCGGCTGATTCTTCCTCAATATGCCCTTCACCAATATGCAGTGTTTCCTTGATTGAATTAGCTCTCACACCAATATTTGCGTCTAGAGCCTTTGCATTGAGGGCTATCTGAAAACGGCTGTGGCGCTGAAGTTGCCTGTGAATGTGGAGTTGGTGGCATGTGAAACCCGCATGTGGAGCATTCGTTTGTGTGGGATGCTCTACCAGGTTCATTCCTAGATAATGCACTCAAAGGGCACTAAGCATAGAGTGTGAAAACTGAGTTTCCTTGAGAGCTGCTTGGAAGCCTGATGGTGTGTGACGTTAGTGAGCCAAATGGAGTTGTTCTCCCACAAGAACCACTCGGCTGATCCTTCTTCAATATGCCCTTCACCAACATGCAGTGTTTCCTTGATTGAATTAGCTCTCACACCAATATTTGCGTCTAGAGCCTTTGCATTGAGGGCTATCTGAAAACGGCTGTGGCGCTGAAGTTGCCTGTGAATGTGGAGTTGGTGGCATGTGAAACCCGCATGTGGAGCATTCGTTTGTGTGGGATGCTCTACCAGGTTCATTTCAGTCCTAGCCATACAAAGGGCACTAAGCATAGAGTGTGAAAACTGAGTTTCCTTGAGAGCTGCTTGAAAGCCTGATGGTGTGTGAAATTAGTGAGCCAAATGGAGTTGTTCTCCCACAAGAACCACTCGGCTGATCCTTCTTCAATATGCCCTTCACCAACATGCAGTGTTTCCTTGATTGAATTAGCTCTCACACCAATATTTGCGTCTAGAGCCTTTGCATTGAGGGCTATCTGAAAACGGCTGTGGCGCTGAAGTTGCCTGTGAATGTGGAGTTGGTGGCATGTGAAACCCGCATGTGGAGCATTCGTTTGTGTGGGATGCTGACCAAGCTTCATTTACGTCCTAGCAACACAAAGTGCACTAAGCATAGAGTGTGAAAACTGAGTTTCCTTGAGAGCTGCTTGGAAGCCTGATGGTGTGTGAAGTTAGTGAGCCAAATGGAGTTGTTCTCCCACAAGAACCACTCGGCTGATTCTTCCTCAATATGCCCTTCACCAATATGCAGTGTTTCCTTGATTGAATTAGCTCTCACACCAATATTTGCGTCTAGAGCCTTTGCATTGAGGGCTATCTGAAAACGGCTGTGGCGCTGAAGTTGCCTGTGAATGTGGAGTTGGTGGCATGTGAAACCCGCATGTGGAGCATTCGTTTGTGTGGGATGCTCTACCAGGTTCATTCCTAGATAATGCACTCAAAGGGCACTAAGCATAGAGTGTGAAAACTGAGTTTCCTTGAGAGCTGCTTGGAAGCCTGATGGTGTGTGACGTTAGTGAGCCAAATGGAGTTGTTCTCCCACAAGAACCACTCGGCTGATCCTTCTTCAATATGCCCTTCACCAACATGCAGTGTTTCCTTGATTGAATTAGCTCTCACACCAATATTTGCGTCTAGAGCCTTTGCATTGAGGGCTATCTGAAAACGGCTGTGGCGCTGAAGTTGCCTGTGAATGTGGAGTTGGTGGCATGTGAAACCCGCATGTGGAGCATTCGTTTGTGTGGGATGATCTACCACGTTCATTCCTAGATAATGCACTCAATGTGCACTAAGCATAGAGTGTGAAAACTGAGTTTCGTTAAGAGCTGCTTGGAAGCCTGATGGTGTGTGAAGTTAGTGAGCCAAATGGAGTTGTTCTCCCACAAGAACCACTCTGCTGATCCTTCTTCAATATGCCCTTCACCAACATGCAGTGTTTCCTTGATTGAATTAGCTCTCACACCAATATTTGCGTCTAGAGCCTTTGCATTGAGGGCTATCTGAAAACGGCTGTGGCGCTGAAGTTGCCTGTGAATGTGGAGTTGGTGGCATGTGAAACCCGCATGTGGAGCATTCGTTTGTGTGGGATGCTCTACCAGGTTCATTTCAGTCCTAGGCACACAAAGAGCACTAATCATAGAGTGTGAAAACTGAGTTTCCTTGAGAGCTGCTTGGAAGCCTGATGGTGTGTGAAGTTAGTGAGCCAAATGGAGTTGTTCTCCCACAAGAACCACTCTGCTGATCCTTCTTCAATATGCCCTTCACCAACATGCAGTGTTTCCTTGATTGAATTAGCTCTCACACCAATATTTGCGTCTAGAGCCTTTGCATTGAGGGCTATCTGAAAACGGCTGTGGCGCTGAAGTTGCCTGTGAATGTGGAGTTGGTGGCATGTGAAACCCGCATGTGGAGCATTCGTTTGTGTGGGATGCTGATCAAGCTTCATTTCAGTCCTAGGCACACAAAGAGCACTAAGCATAGAGTGTGAAAACTGAGTTTCCTTGAGAGCTGCTTGGAAGCCTGATGGTGTGTGAAGTTAGCCAAATGGAGTTGTTCTCCCACAAGAACCACTCGGCTTGTCCTTCTTCAATATGCTCTTCACCAGCATGCAGTGTTTCCTTGATTGAATTAGCTCTCACACCAATATTTGCGTCTAGAGCCTTTGCATTGAGGGCTATCTGAAAACGGCTGTGGCGCTGAAGTTGCCTGTGAATGTGGAGTTGGTGGCATGTGAAACCCGCATGTGGAGCATTCGTTTGTGTGGGATGCTCTACCAGGTTCATTTCAGTCCTAGCCATACAAAGGGCACTAAGCATAGAGTGTGAAAACTGAGTTTCCTTGAGAGCTGCTTGAAAGCCTGATGGTGTGTGAAATTAGTGAGCCAAATGGAGTTGTTCTCCCATAAGAACCACTCGGCTGATCCTTCTTCAATATGCCCTTCACCAACATGCAGTGTTTCCTTGATTGAATTAGCTCTCACACCAATATTTGCGTCTAGAGCCTTTGCATTGAGGGCTATCTGAAAACGGCTGTGGCGCTGAAGTTGCCTGTGAATGTGGAGTTGGTGGCATGTGAAACCCGCATGTGGAGCATTCGTTTGTGTGGGATGCTCTACCAGGTTCATTCCTAGATAATGCACTCAAAGGGCACTAAGCATAGAGTGTGAAAACTGAGTTTCCTTGAGAGCTGCTTGGAAGCCTGATGGTGTGTGAAGTTAGTGAGCCAAATGGAGTTGTTCTCCCACAAGAACCACTCGGCTGATCCTTCTTCAATATGCCCTTCACCAACATGCAGTGTTTCCTTGATTGAATTAGCTCTCACACCAATATTTGCGTCTAGAGCCTTTGCATTGAGGGCTATCTGAAAACGGCTGTGGCGCTGAAGTTGCCTGTGAATGTGGAGTTGGTGGCATGTGAAACCCGCATGTGGAGCATTCGTTTGTGTGGGATGCTCTACCAGGTTCATTCCTAGATAATGCACTCAAAGGGCACTAAGCATAGAGTGTGAAAACTGAGTTTCCTTGAGAGCTGCTTGGAAGCCTGATGGTGTGTGACGTTAGTGAGCCAAATGGAGTTGTTCTCCCACAAGAACCACTCGGCTGATCCTTCTTCAATATGCCCTTCACCAACATGCAGTGTTTCCTTGATTGAATTAGCTCTCACACCAATATTTGCGTCTAGAGCCTTTGCTTTGAGGGCTATCTGAAAACGGCTGTGGCGCTGAAGTTGCCTGTGAATGTGGAGTTGGTGGCATGTGAAACCCGCATGTGGAGCATTCGTTTGTGTGGGATGATCTACCAGGTTCATTCCTAGATAATGCACTCAATGTGCACTAAGCATAGAGTGTGAAAACTGAGTTTCGTTAAGAGCTGCTTGGAAGCCTGATGGTGTGTGAAGTTAGTGAGCCAAATGGAGTTGTTCTCCCACAAGAACCACTCTGCTGATCCTTCTTCAATATGCCCTTCACCAACATGCAGTGTTTCCTTGATTGAATTAGCTCTCACACCAATATTTGCGTCTAGAGCCTTTGCATTGAGGGCTATCTGAAAACGGCTGTGGCGCTGAAGTTGCCTGTGAATGTGGAGTTGGTGGCATGTGAAACCCGCATGTGGAGCATTCGTTTGTGTGGGATGCTCTACCAGGTTCATTTCAGTCCTAGGCACACAAAGAGCACTAAGCATAGAGTGTGAAAACTGAGTTTCCTTGAGAGCTGCTTGGAAGCCTAATGGTGTGTGAAGTTAGTGAGCCAAATGGAGTTGTTCTCCCACAAGAACCACTCGGCTGATCCTTCTTCAATATGCCCTTCACCAACATGCAGTGTTTCCTTGATTGAATTAGCTCTCACACCAATATTTGCGTCTAGAGCCTTTGCATTGAGGGCTATCTGAAAACGGCTGTGGCGCTGAAGTTGCCTGTGAATGTGGAGTTGGTGGCATGTGAAACCCGCATGTGGAGCATTCGTTTGTGTGGGATGCTGATCAAGCTTCATTTCAGTCCTAGGCACACAAAGAGCACTAAGCATAGAGTGTGAAAACTGAGTTTCCTTGAGAGCTGCTTGGAAGCCTGATGGTGTGTGAAGTTAGCCAAATGGAGTTGTTCTCCCACAAGAACCACTCGGCTGGTCCTTCTTCAATATGCCCTTCACCAACATGCAGTGTTTCCTTGATTGAATTAGCTCTCACACCAATATTTGCGTCTAGAGCCTTTGCTTTGAGGGCTATCTGAAAACGGCTGTGGCGCTGAAGTTGCCTGTGAATGTGGAGTTGGTGGCATGTGAAATCCGCATGTGGAGCATTCGTTTGTGTGGGATGCTCTACCAGGTTCATTTCAGTCCTAGCCATACAAAGGGCACTAAGCATAGAGTGTGAAAACTGAGTTTCCTTCAGAGCTGCTTGGAAAGCCTAATGGTATGTGAAGTTAGTGAGCCAAATGGAGTTGTTCTCCCACAAGAACCACTCGGCTGATCCTTCTTCAATATGCCCTTCACCAACATGCAGTGTTTCCTTGATTGAATTAGCTCTCACACCAATATTTGCGTCTAGAGCCTTTGCATTGAGGGCTATCTGAAAACGACTGTGGCGCTGAAGTTGCCTGAGAATGTGGAGTTGGTGGCATGTGAAACCCGCATGTGGAGCATTCGTTTGTGTGGGATGCTGACCAAGCTTCATTTCAGTCCTAGCCACACAAAGGGCACTAAGCATAGAGTGTGAAAACTGAGTTTCCTTGAGAGCTGCTTGGAAGCCTGATGGTGTGTGAAGTTAGTGAGCCAAATGGAGTTGTTCTCCCACAAGAACCACTCGGCTGATCCTTCTTCAATATGCCCTTCACCAATATGCAGTGTTTCCTTGATTGAATTAGCTCTCACACCAATATTTGCGTCTAGAGCCTTTGCATTGAGGGCTATCTGAAAACGGCTGTGGCGCTGAAGTTGCCTGTGAATGTGGAGTTGGTGGCATGTGAAACCCGCATGTGGAGCATTCGTTTGTGTGGGATGCTCTACCAGGTTCATTCCTAGATAATGCACTCAAAGGGCACTAAGCATAGAGTGTGAAAACTGAGTTTCCTTGAGAGCTGCTTGGAAGCTTGATGGTGTGTGACGTTAGTGAGCCAAATGGAGTTGTTCTCCCACAAGAACCACTCGGCTGATCCTTCTTCAATATGCCCTTCACCAACATGCAGTGTTTCCTTGATTGTATTAGCTCTCACACCAATATTTGCGTCTAGAGCCTTTGCATTGAGGGCTATCTGAAAACGGCTGTGGCGCTGAAGTTGCCTGTGAATGTGGAGTTGGTGGCATGTGAAACCCGCATGTGGAGCATTCGTTTGTGTGGGATGATCTACCAGGTTCATTCCTAGATAATGCACTCAATGTGCACTAAGCATAGAGTGTGAAAACTGAGTTTCCTTGAGAGCTGCTTGGTGCTTGGAAGCCTGATGGTGTGTGAAGTTAGTGAGCCAAATGGAGTTGTTCTCCCACAAGAACCACTCGGCTGATCCTTCTTCAATATGCCCTTCACCAACATGCAGTGTTTCCTTGATTGAATTAGCCCTCACACCAATATTTGCGTCTAGAGCCTTTGCATTGAGGGCTATCTGAAAACGGCTGTGGCGCTGAAGTTGCCTGTGAATGTGGAGTTGGTGGCATGTGAAACCCGCATGTGGAGCATTCGTTTGTGTGGGATGCTCTACCAGGTTCATTTCAGTCCTAGCCATACAAAGGGCACTAAGCATAGAGTGTGAAAACTGAGTTTCCTTGAGAGCTGCTTGGAAGCCTAATGGTGTGTGAAGTTAGTGAGCCAAATGGAGTTGTTCTCCCACAAGAACCACTCGGCTGATCCTTCTTCAATATGCCCTTCACCAATATGCAGTGTTTCCTTGATTGAATTAGCTCTCACACCAATATTTGCGTCTAGAGCCTTTGCATTGAGGGCTATCTGAAAACGGCTGTGGCGCTGAAGTTGCCTGTGAATGTGGAGTTGGTGGCATGTGAAACCCGCATGTGGAGCATTCGTTTGTGTGGGATGCTCTACCAGGTTCATTTCAGTCCTAGCCATACAAAGGGCACTAAGCATAGAGTGTGAAAACTGAGTTTCCTTGAGAGCTGCTTGGTGTGTGAAGCTGATGGTGTGTGAAGTTAGTGAGCCAAATGGAGTTGTTCTCCCACAAGAACCACTCGGCTGATCCTTCTTCAATATGCCCTTCACCAACATGCAGTGTTTCCTTGATTGAATTAGCCCTCACACCAATATTTGCGTCTAGAGCCTTTGCATTGAGGGCTATCTGAAAACGGCTGTGGCGCTGAAGTTGGCTGTGAATGTGGAGTTGGTGGCATGTGAAACCCGCATGTGGAGCATTCGTTTTTGTGGGATGCTCTACCAGGTTCATTTCAGTCCTAGCCATAAAAAGGGCACTAAGCATAGAGTGTGAAAACTGAGTTTCCTTGAGAGCTGCTTGGAAGCCTGATGGTGTGTGAAGTTAGTGAGCCAAATGGAGTTGTTCTCCCACAAGAACCACTCGGCTGATCCTTCTTCAATATGCCCTTCACCAACATGCAGTGTTTCCTTGATTGAATTAGCTCTCACACCAATATTTGCGTCTAGAGCCTTTGCATTGAGGGCTATCTGAAAACGGCTGTGGCGCTGAAGTTGCCTGTGAATGTGGAGTTGGTGGCATGTGAAACCCGCATATGGAGCATTCGTTTGTGTGGGATGCTGATCAAGCTTCATTTCAGTCCTAGGCACACAAAGAGCACTAAGCATAGAGTGTGAAAACTGAGTTTCCTTCAGAGCTGCTTGGAAGCCTGATGGTGTGTGAAGTTAGCCAAATGGAGTTGTTCTCCCACAAGAACCACTCGGCTGGTCCTTCTTCAATATGCCCTTCACCAACATGCAGTGTTTCCTTGATTGAATTAGCTCTCACACCAATATTTGCGTCTAGAGCCTTTGCATTGAAGGCTATCTGAAAACGGCTGTGGCGCTGAAGTTGCCTGTGAATGTGGAGTTGGTGGCATGTGAAACCCGCATGTGGAGCATTCGTTTATGTGGGATGCTCTCCAAGCTTCATTTCAGTCCTAGGCACTCAAAGGGCACTAAGCATAGAGTGTGAAAACTGAGTTTCCTTGAGAGCTGCTTGGAGCCTGATGGTGTGTGAAGTTAGTGAGCCAAATGGAGTTGTTCTCCCACAAGAACCACTCGGCTGATCCTTCTTCAATATGCCCTTCACCAACATGCAGTGTTTCCTTGATTGAATTAGCTCTCACACCAATATTTGCGTCTAGAGCCTTTGCATTGAGGGCTATCTGAAAACGGCTGTGGCGCTGAAGTTGCCTGAGAATGTGGAGTTGGTGGCATGTGAAACCCGCATGTGGAGCATTCGTTTGTGTGGGATGCTCTACCAGGTTCATTTCAGTCCTAGCCATACAAAGGGCACTAAGCATAGAGTGTGAAAACTGAGTTTCCTTGAGAGCTGCTTGGAAGCCTGATGGTGTGTGAAGTTAGTGAGCCAAATGGAGTTGTTCTCCCACAAGAACCACTCGGCTGATCCTTCTTCAATATGCCCTTCACCAACATGCAGTGTTTCCTTGATTGAATTAGCTCTCGCACCAATATTTGCGTCTAGAGCCTTTGCATTGAGGGCTATCTGAAAACGGCTGTGGCGCTGAAGTTGCCTGTGAATGTGGAGTTGGTGGCATGTGAAACCCGCATGTGGAGCATTCGTTTGTGTGGGATGATCTACCAGGTTCATTTCAGTCCTAGCCATACAAAGGGCACTAAGCATAGAGTGTGAAAACTGAGTTTCCTTGAGAGCTGCTTGGAAGCCTGATGGTGTGTGAAGTTAGTGAGCCAAATGGAGTTGTTCTCCCACAAGAACCACTCGGCTGATCCTTCTTCAATATGCCCTTCACCAACATGCAGTGTTTCCTTGATTGAATTAGCTCTCGCACCAATATTTGCGTCTAGAGCCTTTGCATTGAGGGCTATCTGAAAACGGCTGTGGCGCTGAAGTTGCCTGTGAATGTGGAGTTGATAGCATGTGAAACCCGCATGTGGAGCATTCCTTTGTGTGGGATGCTCTACCAGGTTCATTCCTAGATAATGCACTCAAAAGGCACTAAGCATAGAGTGTGAAAACTGAGTTTCCTTGAGAGCTGCTTGGAAGCCTGATGGTGTGTGAAGTTAGTGAGCCAAATGGAGCTGTTCTCCCACAAGAACCACTCTGCTGATCCTTCTTCAATATGCCCTTCACCAACATGCAGTGTTTCCTTGATTGAATTAGCTCTCACACCAATATTTGCGTCTAGAGCCTTTGCATTGAGGGCTATCTGAAAACGGCTGTGGCGCTGAAGTTGCCTGTGAATGTGGAGTTGGTGGCATGTGAAACCCGCATGTGGAGCATTCGTTTGTGTGGGATGCTCTACCAGGTTCATTCCTAGATAATGCACTCAAAGGGTACTAAGCATAGAGTGTGAAAACTGAGTTTCCTTGAGAGCTGCTTGGAAGCCTGATGGTGTGTGAAGTTAGTGAGCCAAATGGAGTTGTTCTCCCACAAGAACCACTCTGCTGATCCTTCTTCAATATGCCCTTCACCAACATGCAGTGTTTCCTTGATTGAATTAGCCCTCACACCAATATTTGCGTCTAGAGCCTTTGCATTGAGGGCTATCTGAAAACGGCTGTGGCGCTGAAGTTGCCTGTGAATGTGGAGTTGGTGGCATGTGAAACCCGCATGTGGAGCATTCGTTTGTGTGGGATGCTCTACCAGGTTCATTTCAGTCCTAGCCATACAAAGGGCACTAAGCATAGAGTGTGAAAACTGAGTTTCCTTGAGAGCTGCTTGGAAGCCTGATGGTGTGTGAAGTTAGTGAGCCAAATGGAGTTGTTCTCCCACAAGAACCACTCGGCTGATCCTTCTTCAATATGCCCTTCACCAACATGCAGTGTTTCCTTGATTGAATTAGCTCTCACACCAATATTTGCGTCTAGAGCCTTTGCATTGAGGGCTATCTGAAAACGGCTGTGGCGCTGAAGTTGCCTGAGAATGTGGAGTTGGTGGCATGTGAAACCCGCATGTGGAGCATTCGTTTGTGTGGGATGCTCTACCAGGTTCATTCCTAGATAATGCACTCAAAGGGCACTAAGCATAGAGTGTGAAAACGGAGTTTCCTTGAGAGCTGCTTGGAAGCCTGATGGTGTGTGAGGTTAGCGACTTGAGTGGAGTTGGTCTCACACAAGAAACATTGTGCCCTTTTGTGTTGAATAAAGCCTCATCCACATGCTGTGTTGTGTCCCTATAGCTAACATGTACTTTGTGCTGGAGCTGATGCCAGAGCCTTGCTTTTCAAGGCTAGCTGAAAATTGCCTTGGCGATGAAGCTATCTCTGAACATGGAGTTCATTGCATTTCAATGCAGCAGTTACTGCTTTTCTTTGTCTGGAATCGTATAAAGCTCAATTTTCACACAGTGCGTTTTATGACAAATACGCACAGAGTTACAAAGCGGGGTTTTCGTGCGAAACGGGTCTAATGGTGATGGTGTGTGAGATTAGTGTCGTGAGTGGAGTTGGTCTCACACAAGAAACATTGTGTCCTTTTGTGTTGAATAAAGCCTCATCCACATGCTGTGTTGTGTCCGTATAGCTACCATGTATTTAAAGCTGAAGTTGATGGAAGAGACCTGCATTTCAAGGCTAGCTGAAAATTGCCTTGGCGATGGAAGTATCTCTGAACGTGGAGTTCGTTGCATTTCAATGGAGCAGTTACAGCTTTGCTTTCTCTGGAATTCTCATAAAGCTCAATTTCAACACAGTGCGTTTTATGACAAATATGCACAGTGTGACCAAAGAGGGTTTTCGTGCAAAACGGGTCTAATGGTGTAGGTGTGTGAGATTAGTGACCTGAGTGGAGTTGGTCTCACACAAGAAACTCTCTGCCCATTGATGTTGAGTGAAAGCCTCATCCACATGCTGTGTTGTGTCCCTATAGCTAACATGTACTTGGTGCTGGAGCTGATGCCAGAACCTTGCATTTCAAGGCTAGCTGAAAAGTGCCTTGGCGATGAAGGTATCTCTGAACGTGGAGTTCATTGCATTTCAATGGAGCAGTTACTGCTTTGCTTTGTCTGGAATCGTATAAAGCTCAATTTTCACACAGTGCGTTTTATGACAAATACGCACAGAGTTACGAAACAGGGTTTTTGTGCGAAATGGGTCTAATGGTGATGGTGTGTGAGATTAGTGTCGTGAGTGGAGTTGGTCTCACACAAGAAACTCTCTGCCCATTGATGTTGAGTAAAAGCCTCATCCACATGCTGTTTAGTCCGTATAGCGAACATGTATTTAAAGCCGAAGTTGATGTAAGAGCCTTCCATTTCAAAGCTAACTGAAAATTGCCTTGGTGATGAAGTGTTCTCTGAACGTGGAGTTGGTTGCACTTCAATGGAGCAGTTACAGCTTTGTTTTGTGGTGTATGCGCAATAAACCAGTTTTCACTGCAATGCGTTCTATGACCATTACACACACTGTGACGAAACTGTTTTTTCGTGCGAAACGGGTGTAATGGTGATGGTGTGTGAGGTTAGTGTCGTGAGTGGAGTTGGTCACACACAAGAAACATTGTGCCCTTTTGTGTTGAATAAAGCCTCATCCACATGCTGTGTTGTGTCCGTATAGCTACCATGTATTTAAAGCTGAAGTTGATGGAAGAGACCTGCATTTCAAGGCTAGCTGAAAATTGCCTTGGCGATGGAAGTATCTCTGAACGTGGAGTTCGTTGCATTTCAATGGAGCAGTTACTGCTTTGCTTTGTCTGGAATTCTCATAAAGCTCAATTTCAACACAGTGCGTTTTATGACAAATATGCACAGTGTGACCAAAAGGGTTTTCGTGCGAAACGGGTCTAATGGTGTAAGTGTGTGAGGTTAGCGACTTGAGTGGAGTTGGTCTCACACAAGAAACTCTCTGCCCATTGATGTTGAGTGAAAGCCTCATCCACATGCTGTGTTGTGTCCCTATAGCTAACATGTACTTGGTGCTGGAGCTGATGCCAGAGCCTTGCATTTCAAGGCTAGCTGAAAATTGCCTTGGCGATGAAGGTATCTCTGAACGTGGAGTTGGTTGCATTTCAATGGAGCAGTTACTGCTTTGCTTTCTCTTGAATTCTCATAAAGATCAATTTCAACACAGTGCGTTTTATGACAAATACGCACAGTGTGACCAAAAGGGTTTTCGTGCGAAACGGGTCTAATGTGTAAGTGTGTGAGGTTAGCGACTTGAGTGGAGTTGGTCTCACACAAGAAACATTGTGCCCTTTCGTGTTGAAGAAAAGCTACATCCACAAGCTGTGCTGTGTCCCTATAGCTTGCATGTACTTAGTGCTGGAGCTGATGCCATTGCCTTGCATTTCAAGGCTAGCTGAAAATTGCCTTGAGTTCGTTGCATTTCAATGGAGCAGTTACAGCTTTGCTTTTTCTGGAATTCTCGTAAAGCTCAATTTCAACACAGTGCGTTTTATGACAAATATGCACAGTGTGACCAAAGAGGGTTTTCGGGAGAAACGGGTCTAATGGTGTAGGTGTGTGAGATTAGTGACCTGAGTGGAGTTGGTCTCACACAAGAAACATTGTGCCCTTTTGTGTTGAATAAAGCCTCATCCACATGCTGTGTTGTGTCCGTATAGCTTGCATGTACTTGGTGCTGGAGCTGATGCCAGAGCCTTGCATTTCAAGGCTAGCTGAAAATTGCCTTGGCGATGGAAGTATCTCTGAACATGGAGTTCGTTGCATTTCAATGGAGCAGTTGCAGCTTTGCTTTGTCTGGAATTCTCATAAAGCTCAATTTCAACACAGTGCGTTTTATGGCAAATATGCTCAGTGTTACGAAACAGGGTTTTCGGGCGAAACGGGTCTAATGGTGATGGTGTGTGAGGTTAGTGACCTGAGTGGAGTTGGTCTCACACAAGAAACTCTCTGCCCATTGATGTTGAGTAAAAGCCTCATCCACATGCTGTTTAGTCCGTATAGCTAACATGTATTTAAAGCCGAAGTTGATGGAAGAGCCTTCCATTTCAAAGCTAACTGAAAATTGCCTTGGTGATGAAGTGTTCTCTGAACCTGGAGTTGGTTGCACTTCAGTGGAGCAGTTACAGCTTTGCTTTGGGGTGTAATCGCAATAAACTAGTTTTCACTGCAATGCGTTCTATGACCATTACACACACTGTGACGAAACTGTTTTTTCGTGCGAAACGGGTGTAATGGTGATGGTGTGTGAGGTAAGTGACCCAAGTGGAGTTGGTCTTACACAAGAAACTCTCTGCCCATTGATGTTGAGTAAAAGCCTCATCCACATGCTGCTTAGTCCATATAGCGAACATGTATTTAAAGCCGAAGTTGATGTAAGAGCCTTCCATTTCAAAGCTAACTGAAAATTGCCTTGGTGATGAAGTGTTCTCTGAACGTGGAGTTGGTTGCACTTTAATGGAGCAGTTACAGCTTTGCTTTGTGGTGTATACGCAATAAACCAGTTTTCACTGCAATGCGTTCTATGACCATTACACACACTGTGACGAAACTGTTTTTTCGTGCGAAACGGGTGTAATGGTGATGGTGTGTGAGGTTAGTGACCTGAGTGGAGTTGGTCACACACAAGAAACATTGTGCCCTTTTGTGTTGAATAAAGCCTCATGCACATGCTGTGTTGTGTCCGTATAGCTACCATGTATTTAAAGCTGAAGTTGATGGAAGAGACCTGCATTTCAAGGCTAGCTGAAAATTGCCTTGGCGATGGAAGTATCTCTGAACGTGGAGTTTGTTGCATTTCAATGGAGCAGTTACTGCTTTGCTTTGTCTGGAATTCTCATAAAGCTCAATTTCAACACAGTGCGTTTTATGACAAATATGCACAGTGTGACCAACAGGGTTTTGGTGCGAAACGGGTCTAATGGTGTAGGTGTGTGAGGTTAGCGACTTGAGTGGAGTTGGTCTCACACAAGAAACTCTCTGCCCATTGATGTTGAGTGAAAGCCTAATCCAAATGTTGTGTTGTGTCCCTATAGCTAACATGTACTTGGTGCTGGAGCTGATGCCAGAGCCTTGCATTTCAAGGCTAGCTGAAAATTGCCTTGGCGATGAAGGTATCTCTGAACGTGGAGTTCGTTGCATTTCAACGGAGCAGTTACTGCTTTGCTTTGTCTGGAATTCTCATAAAGCTCAATTTCAACACAGTGCGTTTTATGACAAATACGCACAGTATGACCAAAAGGGTTTTCGTGCGAAACGGGTGTAATGGTGATGGTGTGTGAGGTTAGCGACTTGAGTGGAGTTGGTCTCACACAAGAAACATTGTGCCCTTTTGTGTTGAATAAAGCCTCATCCACATACTGTGTTGTGTCCGTATAGCTACCATGTATTTAAAGCTGAAGTTGATGGAAGAGACCTGCATTTCAAGGCTAGCTGAAAATTGCCTTGGCGATGAAGGTATCTCTGAACGTGGAGTTCGTTGCATTTCAATGGAGCAGTTACTGCTTTGCTTTGTCTGGAATCGTATAAAGCTCAATTTTCACACAGTGCGTTTTATGACAAATACGCACAGAGTTACAAAGCAGGGTTTTCGTGCGAAACGGGTCTAATGGTGATGGTGTGTGAGATTAGTGTCGTGAGTGGAGTTGGTCTCACACAAGAAACTCTCTGCCCATTGATGTTGAGTAAAAGCCTCATCCACATGCTGCTTAGTCCGTATAGCGAACATGTATTTAAAGCCGAAGTTGATGTAAGAGCCTTCCATTTCAAAGCTAACTGAAAATTGCCTTAGCGATGAAGTGTTCTCTGAACGTGGAGTTGGTTACACTTTAATGGAGCAGTTACAGCTTTGCTTTGTGGTGTATACGCAATAAACCAGTTTTCACTGCAATGCGTTCTATGACCATTACACACACTGTGACGAAACTGTTTTTTCGTGCGAAACGGGTGTAATGGTGATGGTGTGTGAGGTTAGTGACCTGAGTGGAGTTGGTCTCACACAAGAAACTCTCTGCCCATTGATGTTGAGTAAAAGCCTCATCCACATGCTGCTTAGTCCATATAGCTACCATGTACTTGGTGCTGGAGCTGATGCCAGAGCCTTGCATTTCAAGGCTAGCTGAAAATTGCCTTGGCGATGAAGGTATCTCTGAACGTGGAGTTCGTTGCATTTCAATGGAGCAGTTACAGCTTTGCTTTCTCTGGAATTCTCGTAAAGCTCAATTTCAACACAGTGCGTTTTAAGGCAAATATTCTCAGTGTTACGAAACAGGGTTTTCGTGCGAAACGGGTCTAATGGTGATGGTGTGTGAGGTTAGTGTCGTGAGTGGAGTTGGTCTCACACAAGATACATTGTGCCCTTTTGTGTTGAATAAAGCCTCATCCACATGCTTTGTTGTGTCCGTATAGCTACCATGTATTTAAAGCTGAAGTTGATGGAAGAGACCTGCATTTCAAGGCTAGCTGAAAATTGCCTTGGCGATGGAAGTATCTCTGAACGTGGAGTTCGTTGCATTTCAATGGAGCAGTTACAGCTTTGCTTTGTCTGGAATTCTCATAAAGCTCAATTTCAACACAGTGCGTTTTATGGTAAATACGCACAGAGTGACAAAGCAGGGTTTTCGTGCGAAACGGGTCTAATGGTGATGGTGTGTGAGGTTAGTGACCTGAGTGGAGTTGGTCTCACACAAGAAACATTGTGCCCTTTTGTGTTGAATAAAACCTCATCCACATGCTGTGTTGTGTCCCTATAGCTAACATGCACTTGGTGCTGGAGCTGATGCCAGAGCCTTGCATTTCAAGGCTAGATGAAAAGTGCCTTGGCGATGAAGGTATCTCTGAACGTGGAGTTCATTGCATTTCAATGGAGCAGTTACTGCTTTGCTTTGTCTGGAATCGTATAAAGCTCAATTTTCACACAGTGCGTTTTATGACAAATACGCACAGAGTTACGAAACAGGGTTTTTGTGCGAAATGGGTCTAATGGTGATGGTGTGTGAGATTAGTGTCGTGAGTGGAGTTGGTCTCACACAAGAAACTCTCTGCCCATTGATGTTGAGTAAAAGCCTCATCCACATGCTGTTTAGTCCGTATAGCGAACATGTATTTAAAACCGAAGTTGATGTAAGAGCCTTCCATTTCAAAGCTAACTGAAAATTGCCTTGGTGATGAAGTGTTCTCTGAACGTGGAGTTGGTTGCACTTCAATGGAGCAGTTACAGCTTTGTTTTGTGGTGTATGCGCAATAAACCAGTTTTCACTGCAATGCGTTCTATGACCATTACACACACTGTGACGAAACTGTTTTTTCGTGCGAAACGGGTGTAATGGTGATGGTGTGTGAGGTTAGTGTCGTGAGTGGAGTTGGTCACACACAAGAAACATTGTGCCCTTTTGTGTTGAATAAAGCCTCATCCACATGCTGTGTTGTGTCCGTATAGCTACCATGTATTTAAAGCTGAAGTTGATGGAAGAGACCTGCATTTCAAGGCTAGCTGAAAATTGCCTTGGCGATGGAAGTATCTCTGAACGTGGAGTTCGTTGCATTTCAATGGAGCAGTTACTGCTTTGCTTTGTCTGGAATTCTCATAAAGCTCAATTTCAACACAGTGCGTTTTATGACAAATATGCACAGTGTGACCAAAAGGGTTTTCGTGCGAAACGGGTCTAATGGTGTAAGTGTGTGAGGTTAGCGACTTGAGTGGAGTTGGTCTCACACAAGAAACTCTCTGCCCATTGATGTTGAGTGAAAGCCTCATCCACATGCTGTGTTGTGTCCCTATAGCTAACATGTACTTGGTGCTGGAGCTGATGCCAGAGCCTTGCATTTCAAGGCTAGCTGAAAATTGCCTTGGCGATGAAGGTATCTCTGAACGTGGAGTTGGTTGCATTTCAATGGAGCAGTTACAGCTTTGCTTTCTCTTGAATTCTCATAAAGATCAATTTCAACACAGTGCGTTTTATGACAAATACGCACAGTGTGACCAAAAGGGTTTTCGTGCGAAACGGGTCTAATGTGTAAGTGTGTGAGGTTAGCGACTTGAGTGGAGTTGGTCTCACACAAGAAACATTGTGCCCTTTCGTGTTGAAGAAAAGCTACATCCACAAGCTGTGCTGTGTCCCTATAGCTTGCATGTACTTAGTGCTGGAGCTGATGCCATTGCCTTGCATTTCAAGGCTAGCTGAAAATTGCCTTGAGTTCGTTGCATTTCAATGGAGCAGTTACAGCTTTGCTTTTTCTGGAATTCTCGTAAAGCTCAATTTCAACACAGTGCGTTTTATGACAAATATGCACAGTGTGACCAAAGAGGGTTTTCGGGAGAAACGGGTCTAATGGTGTAGGTGTGTGAGATTAGTGACCTGAGTGGAGTTGGTCTCACACAAGAAACATTGTGCCCTTTTGTGTTGAATAAAGCCTCATCCACATGCTGTGTTGTGTCCGTATAGCTTGCATGTACTTGGTGCTGGAGCTGATGCCAGAGCCTTGCATTTCAAGGCTAGCTGAAAATTGCCTTGGCGATGGAAGTATCTCTGAACATGGAGTTCGTTGCATTTCAATGGAGCAGTTGCAGCTTTGCTTTGTCTGGAATTCTCATAAAGCTCAATTTCAACACAGTGCGTTTTATGGCAAATATGCTCAGTGTTACGAAACAGGGTTTTCGGGCGAAACGGGTCTAATGGTGATGGTGTGTGAGGTTAGTGACCTGAGTGGAGTTGGTCTCACACAAGAAACTCTCTGCCCATTGATGTTGAGTAAAAGCCTCATCCACATGCTGTTTAGTCCGTATAGCTAACATGTATTTAAAACCGAAGTTGATGGAAGAGCCTTCCATTTCAAAGCTAACTGAAAATTGCCTTGGTGATGAAGTGTTCTCTGAACCTGGAGTTGGTTGCACTTCAGTGGAGCAGTTACAGCTTTGCTTTGGGGTGTAATCGCAATAAACTAGTTTTCACTGCAATGCGTTCTATGACCATTACACACACTGTGACGAAACTGTTTTTTCGTGCGAAACGGGTGTAATGGTGATGGTGTGTGAGGTAAGTGACCCGAGTGGAGTTGGTCTTACACAAGAAACTCTCTGCCCATTGATGTTGAGTAAAAGCCTCATCCACATGCTGCTTAGTCCATATAGCGAACATGTATTTAAAGCCGAAGTTGATGTAAGAGCCTTCCATTTCAAAGCTAACTGAAAATTGCCTTGGTGATGAAGTGTTCTCTGAACGTGGAGTTGGTTGCACTTTAATGGAGCAGTTACAGCTTTGCTTTGTGGTGTATACGCAATAAACCAGTTTTCACTGCAATGCGTTCTATGACCATTACACACACTGTGACGAAACTGTTTTTTCGTGCGAAACGGGTGTAATGGTGATGGTGTGTGAGGTTAGTGACCTGAGTGGAGTTGGTCACACACAAGAAACATTGTGCCCTTTTGTGTTGAATAAAGCCTCATGCACATGCTGTGTTGTGTCCGTATAGCTACCATGTATTTAAAGCTGAAGTTGATGGAAGAGACCTGCATTTCAAGGCTAGCTGAAAATTGCCTTGGCGATGGAAGTATCTCTGAACGTGGAGTTTGTTGCATTTCAATGGAGCAGTTACAGCTTTGCTTTGTCTGGAATTCTCATAAAGCTCAATTTCAACACAGTGCGTTTTATGACAAATATGCACAGTGTGACCAACAGGGTTTTGGTGCGAAACGGGTCTAATGGTGTAGGTGTGTGAGGTTAGCGACTTGAGTGGAGTTGGTCTCACACAAGAAACTCTCTGCCCATTGATGTTGAGTGAAAGCCTAATCCAAATGTTGTGTTGTGTCCCTATAGCTAACATGTACTTGGTGCTGGAGCTGATGCCAGAGCCTTGCATTTCAAGGCTAGCTGAAAATTGCCTTGGCGATGAAGGTATCTCTGAACGTGGAGTTCGTTGCATTTCAACGGAGCAGTTACTGCTTTGCTTTGTCTGGAATTCTCATAAAGCTCAATTTCAACACAGTGCGTTTTATGACAAATACGCACAGTATGACCAAAAGGGTTTTCGTGCGAAACGGGTGTAATGGTGATGGTGTGTGAGGTTAGCGACTTGAGTGGAGTTGGTCTCACACAAGAAACATTGTGCCCTTTTGTGTTGAATAAAGCCTCATCCACATACTGTGTTGTGTCCGTATAGCTACCATGTATTTAAAGCTGAAGTTGATGGAAGAGACCTGCATTTCAAGGCTAGCTGAAAATTGCCTTGGCGATGAAGGTATCTCTGAACGTGGAGTTCGTTGCATTTCAATGGAGCAGTTACTGCTTTGCTTTGTCTGGAATCGTATAAAGCTCAATTTTCACACAGTGCGTTTTATGACAAATACGCACAGAGTTACAAAGCAGGGTTTTCGTGCGAAACGGGTCTAATGGTGATGGTGTGTGAGATTAGTGTCGTGAGTGGAGTTGGTCTCACACAAGAAACTCTCTGCCCATTGATGTTGAGTAAAAGCCTCATCCACATGCTGCTTAGTCCGTATAGCGAACATGTATTTAAAGCCGAAGTTGATGTAAGAGCCTTCCATTTCAAAGCTAACTGAAAATTGCCTTAGCGATGAAGTGTTCTCTGAACGTGGAGTTGGTTACACTTTAATGGAGCAGTTACAGCTTTGCTTTGTGGTGTATACGCAATAAACCAGTTTTCACTGCAATGCGTTCTATGACCATTACACACACTGTGACGAAACTGTTTTTTCGTGCGAAACGGGTGTAATGGTGATGGTGTGTGAGGTTAGTGACCTGAGTGGAGTTGGTCACACACAAGAAACTCTCTGCCCATTGATGTTGAGTGAAAGCCTCATCCACATGCTCCTTAGTCCATATAGCGAACATGTACTTGGTGCTGGAGCTGATGCCAGAGCCTTGCATTTCAAGGCTAGCTGAAAATTGCCTTGGCGATGAAGGTATCTCTGAATGTGGAGTTCGTTGCATTTCAACGGAGCAGTTACTGCTTTGCTTTGTCTGGAATTCTCATAAAGCTCAGTTTCAACACAGTGCATTTTAGGACAAATACGCACAGAGTTACGAAACAGGGTTTTTGTGCGAAACGGGTCTAATGGTGATGGTGTGTGAGATTAGTGTCGTGAGTGGAGTTGGTCTCACACAAGAAACTCTCTGCCCATTGATGTTGAGTAAAAGCCTCATCCACATGCTGTTTAGTCCGTATAGCGAACATGTATTTAAAGCCGAAGTTGATGTAAGAGCCTTCCATTTCAAAGCTAACTGAAAATTGCCTTGGTGATGAAGTGTTCTCTGAACGTGGAGTTGGTTGCACTTCAATTTAGCAGTTACAGCTTTGTTTTGTGGTGTATGCGCAATAAACCAGTTTTCACTGCAATGCGTTCTATGACCATTACACACACTGTGACGAAACTGTTTTTTCGTGCGAAACGGGTGTAATGGTGATGGTGTGTGAGGTTAGTGTCGTGAGTGGAGTTGGTCACACACAAGAAACATTGTGCCCTTTTGTGTTGAATAAAGCCTCATCCACATGCTGTGTTGTGTCCGTATAGCTACCATGTATTTAAAGCTGAAGTTGATGGAAGAGACCTGCATTTCTAGGCTAGCTGAAAATTGCCTTGGCGATGGAAGTATCTCTGAACGTGGAGTTCGTTGCATTTCAATGGAGCAGTTACTGCTTTGCTTTGTCTGGAATTCTCATAAAGCTCAATTTCAACACAGTGCGTTTTATGACAAATATGCACAGTGTGACCAAAAGGGTTTTCGTGCGAAACGGGTCTAATGGTGTAAGTGTGTGAGGTTAGCGACTTGAGTGGAGTTGGTCTCACACAAGAAACTCTCTGCCCATTGATGTTGAGTGAAAGCCTCATCCACATGCTGTGTTGTGTCCCTATAGCTAACATGTACTTGGTGCTGGAGCTGATGCCAGAGCCTTGCATTTCAAGGCTAGCTGAAAATTGCCTTGGCGATGAAGGTATCTCTGAACGTGGAGTTGGTTGCATTTCAATGGAGCAGTTACTGCTTTGCTTTCTCTTGAATTCTCATAAAGCTCAATTTCAACACAGTGCGTTTTATGACAAATACGCACAGTGTGACCAAAAGGGTTTTCGTGCGAAACGGGTCTAATGTGTAAGTGTGTGAGGTTAGCGACTTGAGTGGAGTTGGTCTCACACAAGAAACATTGTGCCCTTTCGTGTTGAAGAAAACCTACATCCACAAGCTGTGCTGTGTCCCTATAGCTTGCATGTACTTAGTGCTGGAGCTGATGCCATTGCCTTGCATTTCAAGGCTAGCTGAAAATTGCCTTGAGTTCGTTGCATTTCAATGGAGCAGTTACAGCTTTGCTTTGTCTGGAATTCTCGTAAAGCTCAATTTCAACACAGTGCGTTTTATGGCAAATATGCTCAGTGTTACGAAACAGGGTTTTCGGGCGAAACGGGTCTAATGGTGATGGTGTGTGAGATTAGTGTCGTGAGTGGAGTTGGTCTCACACAAGAAACTCTCTGCCCATTGATGTTGAGTAAAAGCCTCATCCACATGCTGTTTAGTCCGTATAGCGAACATGTATTTAAAGCCGAAGTTGATGGAAGAGCCTTCCATTTCAAAGCTAACTGAAAATTGCCTTGGTGATGAAGTGTTCTCTGAACCTGGAGTTGGTTGCACTTCAATGGAGCAGTTACAGCTTTGCTTTGTGGTGTATACGCAATAAACCAGTTTTCACTGCAATGCGTTCTATGACCATTACACACACAGTGACGAAACTGTTTTTTCGTGCGAAATGGGTGTAATGGTGATGGTGTGTGAGGTTAGTGACCTGAGTGGAGTTGGTCACACACAAGATACTTTGTGCCCTTTTGTGTTGAATAAAGCCTCATCCACATGCTGTGTTGTGTCCGTATAGCTACCATGTATTTAAAGCTGAAGTTGATGGAAGAGACCTGCATTTCAAGGCTAGCTGAAAATTGCCTTGGCGATGGAAGTATCTCTGAACGTGGAGTTCGTTGCATTTCAATGGAGCAGTTACAGCTTTGCTTTGTCTGGAATTCTCATAAAGCTCAATTTCAACACAGTGCGTTTTATGACAAATATGCACAGTGTGACCAAAGAGGGTTTTCGGGAGAAACGGGTCTAATGGTGTAGGTGTGTGAGATTAGTGACCTGAGTGGAGTTGGTCGCACACAAGAAACATTGTGCCCTTTTGTGTTGAATAAAGCCTCATCCACATGCTGTGTTGTGTCCGTATAGCTTGCATGTACTTGGTGCTGGAGCTGATGCCAGAGCCTTGCATTTCAAGGCTAGCTGAAAATTGCCTTGGCGATGGAAGTATCTCTGAACATGGAGTTCGTTGCATTTCAATGGAGCAGTTGCAGCTTTGCTTTGTCTGGAATTCTCATAAAGCTCAATTTCAACACAGTGCGTTTTATGGCAAATATGCTCAGTGTTACGAAACAGGGTTTTCGGGCGAAACGGGTCTAATGGTGATGGTGTGTGAGGTTAGTGACCTGAGTGGAGTTGGTCTCACACAAGAAACTCTCTGCCCATTGATGTTGAGTAAAAGCCTCATCCACATGCTGTTTAGTCCGTATAGCGAACATGTATTTAAAGCCGAAGTTGATGTAAGAGCCTTCCATTTCAAAGCTAACTGAAAATTGCCTTGGTGATGAAGCGCTCTCTGAACGTGGAGTTGGTTGCACTTCAGTGGAGCAGTTACAGCTTTGCTTTGGGGTGTAATCGCAATAAACTAGTTTTCACTGCAATGCGTTCTATGACCATTACACACACTGTGACGAAACTGTTTTTTCGTGCGAAACGGGTGTAATGGTGATGGTGTGTGAGGTTAGTGACCTGAGTGGAGTTGGTCACACACAAGAAACATTGTGCCCTTTTGTGTTGAATAAAGCCTCATGCACATGCTGTGTTGTGTCCGTATAGCTACCATGTATTTAAAGCTGAAGCTGATGGAAGAGACCTGCATTTCAAGGCTAGCTGAAAATTGCCTTGGCGATGGAAGTATCTCTGAACGTGGAGTTCGTTGCATTTCAATGGAGCAGTTACTGCTTTGCTTTGTCTGGAATTCTCATAAAGCTCAATTTCAACACAGTGCGTTTTATGACAAATATGCACAGTGTGACCAACAGGGTTTTGGTGCGAAACGGGTCTAATGGTGTAGGTGTGTGAGGTTAGCGACTTGAGTGGAGTTGGTCTCACAAAAGAAACTCTCTGCCCATTGATGTTGAGTGAAAGCCTCATCCACATGTTGTGTTGTGTCCCTATAGCTAACATGTACTTGGTGCTGGAGCTGATGCCAGAGCCTTGCATTTCAAGGCTAGCTGAAAATTGCCTTGGCGATGAAGGTATCTCTGAACGTGGAGTTCGTTGCATTTCAACGGAGCAGTTACTGCTTTGCTTTGTCTGGAATTCTCATAAAGCTCAATTTCAACACAGTGCGTTTTATGACAAATACGCACAGTGTGACCAAAAGGGTTTTCGTGCGAAACGGGTCTAATGGTGTAAGTGTGTGAGGTTAGCGACTTGAGTGGAGTTGTTCTCACACAAGAAACATTGTGCCGTTTTGTGTTGAATAAAGCCTCATCCACATGCTGTGTTGTGTCCGTATAGCTACCATGTATTTAAAGCTGAAGTTGATGGAAGAGACCTGCATTTCAAGGCTAGCTGAAAATTGCCTTGGCGATGGAAGTATCTCTGAACGTGGAGTTCGTTGCATTTCAATGGAGCAGTTGCAGCTTTGCTTTGTCTGGAATTCTCGTAAAGCTCAATTTCAACACAGTGCGTTTTATGGCAAATATGCTCAGTGTTACGAAACAGGGTTTTCGTGCGAAACGGGTCTAATGGTGATGGTGTGTGAGGTTAGTGACCTGAGTGGAGTTGGTCTCACACAAGAAACTCTCTGCCCATTGATGTTGAGTAAAAGCCTCATCCACATGCTGTTTAGTCCGTATAACGAACATGTATTTAAAGCCGAAGTTGATGGAAGAGCCTTCCATTTCAGAGCTAACTGAAAATTGCCTTGGTGATGAAGTGTTCTCTGAACATGGAGTTGGTTGCACTTCAATGGAGCAGTTACAGCTTTGCTTTGTGGTGTAATCGCAATAAACCAGTTTTCACTGCAATGCGTTCTATGACCATTACAGTGACGAAACTGTTTTTTCGTGCGAAACGGGTGTAATGGTGATGGTGTGTGAGGTTAGTGACCTGAGTGGAGTTGGTCTCACACAAGAAACTCTCTGCCCATTGATGTTGAGTAAAAGCCTCATCCACATGCTGCTTTGTCCATATAGCGAACATGTATTTAAAGCCGAAGTTGATGTAAGAGCCTTCCATTTCAAAGCTAACTGAAAATTGCCTTGGTGATGAAGTGTTCTCTGAACGTGGAGTTGGTTGCACTTTAATGGAGCAGTTACAGCTTTGCTTTGTGGTGTATACGCAATAAACCAGTTTTCACTGCAATGCGTTCTATGACCATTACACACACTGTGACGAAACTGTTTTTTCGTGCGAAACGGGTGTAATGGTGATGGTGTGTGAGGTTAGTGACCTGAGTGGAGTTGGTCACACACAAGAAACATTGTGCCCTTTTGTGTTGAACAAAGCCTCATGCACATGCTGTGTTGTGTCCGTATAGCTACCATGTATTTAAAGCTGAAGTTGATGGAAGAGACCTGCATTTCAAGGCTAGCTGAAAATTGCCTTGGCGATGGAAGTATCTCTGAACGTGGAGTTCGTTGCATTTCAATGGAGCAGTTACTGCTTTGCTTTGTCTGGAATTCTCATAAAGCTCAATTTCAACACAGTGCGTTTTATGACAAATATGCACAGTGTGACCAACAGGGTTTTGGTGCGAAACGGGTCTAATGGTGTAGGTGTGAGTGCTTAGCGACTTGAGTGGAGTTGGTCTCACACAAGAAACATTGTGCCCATTGATGTTGAGTGAAAGCCTCATCCACATGTTGTGTTGTGTCCCTATAGCTAACATGTACTTGGTGCTGGAGCTGATGCCAGAGCCTTGCATTTCAAGGCTAGCTGAAAATTGCCTTGGCGATGAAGGTATCTCTGAACGTGGAGTTCGTTGCATTTCAACGGAGCAGTTACTGCTTTGCTTTGTCTGTAATTCTCATAAAGCTCAATTTCAACACAGTGCGTTTTATGACAAATACGCACAGTATGACCAAAAGGGTTTTCGTGCGAAACGGGTGTAATGGTGATGGTGTGTGAGGTTAGCGACTTGAGTGGAGTTGGTCTCACACAAGAAACATTGTGCCCTTTTGTGTTGAATAAAGCCTCATCCACATACTGTGTTGTGTCCGTATAGCTACCATGTATTTAAAGCTGAAGTTGATGGAAGAGACCTGCATTTCAAGGCTAGCTGAAAATTGCCTTGGCGATGAAGGTATCTCTGAACGTGGAGTTCGTTGCATTTCAATGGAGCAGTTACTGCTTTGCTTTGTCTGGAATCGTATAAAGCTCAATTTTCACACAGTGCGTTTTATGACAAATACGCACAGAGTTACAAAGCAGGGTTTTCGTGCGAAACGGGTGTAATGGTGATGGTGTGTGAGATTAGTGTCGTGAGTGGAGTTGGTCTCACACAAGAAACTCTCTGCCCATTGATGTTGAGTGAAAGCCTCATCCACATGCTGCTTAGTCCATATAGCGAACATGTACTTGGTGCTGGAGCTGATGCCAGAGCCTTGCATTTCAAGGCTAGCTGAAAATTGCCTTGGCGATGAAGGTATCTCTGAATGTGGAGTTCGTTGCATTTCAACGGAGCAGTTACTGCTTTGCTTTGTCTGGAATTCTCATAAAGCTCAGTTTCAACACAGTGCGTTTTATCACAAATACGCACAGTGTGACCAAAAGGGTTTTCGTGCGAAACGGGTCTAATGGTGTAAGTGTGTGAGGTTAGCCACTTGAGTGGAGTTGGTCTCACACAAGAAACATTGTGCCCTTTCGTGTTGAAGAAAAGCTACATCCACAAGCTGTGCTGTGTCCCTATAGCTTGCATGTACTTAGTGCTGGAGCTGATGCCATAGCCTTGCATTTCAAGGCTAGCTGAAAATTGCCTTGGCGATGAAGGTATCTCTGAACATGGAGTTCGTTGCATTTCAATGGAGCAGTTACAGCTTTGCTTTGTCTGGAATTCTCGTAAAGCTCAATTTCAACACAGTGCGTTTTAAGGCAAATATGCTCAGTGTTACAAAACAGGGTTTTCGGGCGAAACGGGTCTAATGGTGATGGTGTGTGAGGTTAGTGTCGTGAGTGGAGTTGGTCTCACACAAGAAACATTGTGCCCTTTTGTGTTGAATAAAGCCTCATCCACATGCTGTGTTGTGTCCGTATAGCTACCATGTATTTAAAGCTGAAGTTGATGGAAGAGACCTGCATTTCAAGGCTAGCTGAAAATTGCCTTGGCGATGAAGGTATCTCTGAACGTGGAGTTCGTTGCATTTCAACGGAGCAGTTACTGCTTTGCTTTGTCTGGAATTCTCATAAAGCTCAATTTCAACACAGTGCGTTTTATGACAAATATGCACAGTGTGACCAAAGAGGGTTTTCGTGCGAAACGGGTCTAATGGTGATGGTGTGTGAGGTTAGTGACCTGAGTGGAGTTGGTCTCACACAAGAAACTCTCTGCCCATTGATGTTGAGTAAAAGCCTCATCCACATGCTGTTTAGTCTGTATAGCGAACATGTATTTAAAGCCGAAGTTGATGTAAGAGCCTTCCATTTCAAAGCTAACTGAAAATTGCCTTGGTGATGAAGCGCTCTTTGAACGTGGAGTTGGTTGCACTTCAATGGAGCAGTTACAGCTTTGCTTTGTGGTGTATACGCAATAAACCAGTTTTCACTGCAATGCGTTCTATGACCATTACACACACTGTGACGAAACTGTTTTTTCGTGCGAAACGGGTGTAATGGTGATGGTGTGTGAGATTAGTGTCGTGAGTGGAGTTGGTCTCACACAAGAAACATTGTGCCCTTTTGTGTTGAATAAAGCCTCATCCACATGCTGTGTTGTGTCCGTATAGCTACCATGTATTTAAAGCTGAAGTTGATGGAAGAGCCTTGCATTTCAAGGCTAGCTGAAAATTGCCTTGGCGATGGAAGTATCTCTGAACGTGGAGTTCGTTGCATTTCAATGGAGCAGTTACAGCTTTGCTTTGTCTGGAATTCTCATAAAGCTCAATTTCAGCACAGTGCGTTTTATGACAAATATGCACAGTGTGACCAAAGAGGGTTTTCGTGCGAAACGGTTCTAATGGTGTAGGTGTGTGAGATTAGCGACTTGAGTGGAGTTGGTCTCACACAAGAAACATTGTGCCCTTTTGTGTTGAATAAAGCCTCATCCACATGCTGTGTTGTGTCCGTATAGCTTGCATGTACTTGGTGCTGGAGCTGATGCCAGAGCCTTGCATTTCAAGGCTAGCTGAAAATTGCCTTGGCGATGGAAGTATCTCTGAACATGGAGTTCGTTGCATTTCAATGGAGCAGTTGCAGCTTTGTTTTGTCTGGAATTCTCATAAAGCTCAATTTCAACACAGTGCGTTTTATGGCAAATATGCTCAGTGTTACGAAACAGGGTTTTCGGGCGAAACGGGTCTAATGGTGATGGTGTGTGAGGTTAGTGACCTGAGTGGAGTTGGTCTCACACAAGAAACTCTCTGCCCATTGATGTTGAGTAAAAGCCTCATCCACATGCTGTTTAGTCCGTATAGCTAACATGTATTTAAAACCGAAGTTGATGTAAGAGCCTTCCATTTCAAAGCTAACTGAAAATTGCCTTGGTGATGAAGTGTTCTCTGAACCTGGAGTTGGTTGCACTTCAGTGGAGCAGTTACAGCTTTGCTTTGGGGTGTAATCGCAATAAACTAGTTTTCACTGCAATGCGTTCTATGACCATTACACACACTGTGACGAAACTGTTTTTTCGTGCGAAACGGGTGTAATGGTGATGGTGTGTGAGGTAAGTGACCCGAGTGGAGTTGGTCTTACACAAGAAACTCTCTGCCCATTGATGTTGAGTAAAAGCCTCATCCACATGCTGCTTAGTCCATATAGCGAACATGTATTTAAAGCCGAAGTTGATGTAAGAGCCTTCCATTTCAAAGCTAACTGAAAATTGCCTTGGTGATGAAGTGTTCTCTGAACGTGGAGTTGGTTGCACTTTAATGGAGCAGTTACAGCTTTGCTTTGTGGTGTATACGCAATAAACCAGTTTTCACTGCAATGCGTTCTATGACCATTACACACACTGTGACGAAACTGTTTTTTCGTGCGAAACGGGTGTAATGGTGATGGTGTGTGAGGTTAGTGACCTGAGTGGAGTTGGTCACACACAAGAAACATTGTGCCCTTTTGTGTTGAATAAAGCCTCATGCACATGCTGTGTTGTGTCCGTATAGCTACCATGTATTTAAAGCTGAAGTTGATGGAAGAGACCTGCATTTCAAGGCTAGCTGAAAATTGCCTTGGCGATGGAAGTATCTCTGAACGTGGAGTTTGTTGCATTTCAATGGAGCAGTTACAGCTTTGCTTTGTCTGGAATTCTCATAAAGCTCAATTTCAACACAGTGCGTTTTATGACAAATATGCACAGTGTGACCAACAGGGTTTTGGTGCGAAACGGGTCTAATGGTGTAGGTGTGTGAGGTTAGCGACTTGAGTGGAGTTGGTCTCACACAAGAAACTCTCTGCCCATTGATGTTGAGTGAAAGCCTAATCCAAATGTTGTGTTGTGTCCCTATAGCTAACATGTACTTGGTGCTGGAGCTGATGCCAGAGCCTTGCATTTCAAGGCTAGCTGAAAATTGCCTTGGCGATGAAGGTATCTCTGAACGTGGAGTTCGTTGCATTTCAACGGAGCAGTTACTGCTTTGCTTTGTCTGGAATTCTCATAAAGCTCAATTTCAACACAGTGCGTTTTATGACAAATACGCACAGTATGACCAAAAGGGTTTTCGTGCGAAACGGGTGTAATGGTGATGGTGTGTGAGGTTAGCGACTTGAGTGGAGTTGGTCTCACACAAGAAACATTGTGCCCTTTTGTGTTGAATAAAGCCTCATCCACATACTGTGTTGTGTCCGTATAGCTACCATGTATTTAAAGCTGAAGTTGATGGAAGAGACCTGCATTTCAAGGCTAGCTGAAAATTGCCTTGGCGATGAAGGTATCTCTGAACGTGGAGTTCGTTGCATTTCAATGGAGCAGTTACTGCTTTGCTTTGTCTGGAATCGTATAAAGCTCAATTTTCACACAGTGCGTTTTATGACAAATACGCACAGAGTTACAAAGCAGGGTTTTCGTGCGAAACGGGTCTAATGGTGATGGTGTGTGAGATTAGTGTCGTGAGTGGAGTTGGTCTCACACAAGAAACTCTCTGCCCATTGATGTTGAGTAAAAGCCTCATCCACATGCTGCTTAGTCCGTATAGCGAACATGTATTTAAAGCCGAAGTTGATGTAAGAGCCTTCCATTTCAAAGCTAACTGAAAATTGCCTTAGCGATGAAGTGTTCTCTGAACGTGGAGTTGGTTACACTTTAATGGAGCAGTTACAGCTTTGCTTTGTGGTGTATACGCAATAAACCAGTTTTCACTGCAATGCGTTCTATGACCATTACACACACTGTGACGAAACTGTTTTTTCGTGCGAAACGGGTGTAATGGTGATGGTGTGTGAGGTTAGTGACCTGAGTGGAGTTGGTCACACACAAGAAACTCTCTGCCCATTGATGTTGAGTGAAAGCCTCATCCACATGCTCCTTAGTCCATATAGCGAACATGTACTTGGTGCTGGAGCTGATGCCAGAGCCTTGCATTTCAAGGCTAGCTGAAAATTGCCTTGGCGATGAAGGTATCTCTGAATGTGGAGTTCGTTGCATTTCAACGGAGCAGTTACTGCTTTGCTTTGTCTGGAATTCTCATAAAGCTCAGTTTCAACACAGTGCATTTTAGGACAAATACGCACAGAGTTACGAAACAGGGTTTTTGTGCGAAACGGGTCTAATGGTGATGGTGTGTGAGATTAGTGTCGTGAGTGGAGTTGGTCTCACACAAGAAACTCTCTGCCCATTGATGTTGAGTAAAAGCCTCATCCACATGCTGTTTAGTCCGTATAGCGAACATGTATTTAAAGCCGAAGTTGATGTAAGAGCCTTCCATTTCAAAGCTAACTGAAAATTGCCTTGGTGATGAAGTGTTCTCTGAACGTGGAGTTGGTTGCACTTCAATGGAGCAGTTACAGCTTTGTTTTGTGGTGTATGCGCAATAAACCAGTTTTCACTGCAATGCGTTCTATGACCATTACACACACTGTGACGAAACTGTTTTTTCGTGCGAAACGGGTGTAATGGTGATGGTGTGTGAGGTTAGTGTCGTGAGTGGAGTTGGTCACACACAAGAAACATTGTGCCCTTTTGTGTTGAATAAAGCCTCATCCACATGCTGTGTTGTGTCCGTATAGCTACCATGTATTTAAAGCTGAAGTTGATGGAAGAGACCTGCATTTCTAGGCTAGCTGAAAATTGCCTTGGCGATGGAAGTATCTCTGAATGTGGAGTTCGTTGCATTTCAATGGAGCAGTTACTGCTTTGCTTTGTCTGGAATTCTCATAAAGCTCAATTTCAACACAGTGCGTTTTATGACAAATATGCACAGTGTGACCAAAAGGGTTTTCGTGCGAAACGGGTCTAATGGTGTAAGTGTGTGAGGTTAGCGACTTGAGTGGAGTTGGTCTCACACAAGAAACTCTCTGCCCATTGATGTTGAGTGAAAGCCTCATCCACATGCTGTGTTGTGTCCCTATAGCTAACATGTACTTGGTGCTGGAGCTGATGCCAGAGCCTTGCATTTCAAGGCTAGCTGAAAATTGCCTTGGCGATGAAGGTATCTCTGAACGTGGAGTTGGTTGCATTTCAATGGAGCAGTTACTGCTTTGCTTTCTCTTGAATTCTCATAAAGCTCAATTTCAACACAGTGCGTTTTATGACAAATACGCACAGTGTGACCAAAAGGGTTTTCGTGCGAAACGGGTCTAATGTGTAAGTGTGTGAGGTTAGCGACTTGAGTGGAGTTGGTCTCACACAAGAAACATTGTGCCCTTTCGTGTTGAAGAAAACCTACATCCACAAGCTGTGCTGTGTCCCTATAGCTTGCATGTACTTAGTGCTGGAGCTGATGCCATTGCCTTGCATTTCAAGGCTAGCTGAAAATTGCCTTGAGTTCGTTGCATTTCAATGGAGCAGTTACAGCTTTGCTTTGTCTGGAATTCTCGTAAAGCTCAATTTCAACACAGTGCGTTTTATGGCAAATATGCTCAGTGTTACGAAACAGGGTTTTCGGGCGAAACGGGTCTAATGGTGATGGTGTGTGAGATTAGTGTCGTGAGTGGAGTTGGTCTCACACAAGAAACTCTCTGCCCATTGATGTTGAGTAAAAGCCTCATCCACATGCTGTTTAGTCCGTATAGCGAACATGTATTTAAAGCCGAAGTTGATGGAAGAGCCTTCCATTTCAAAGCTAACTGAAAATTGCCTTGGTGATGAAGTGTTCTCTGAACCTGGAGTTGGTTGCACTTCAATGGAGCAGTTACAGCTTTGCTTTGTGGTGTATACGCAATAAACCAGTTTTCACTGCAATGCGTTCTATGACCATTACACACACAGTGACGAAACTGTTTTTTCGTGCGAAATGGGTGTAATGGTGATGGTGTGTGAGGTTAGTGACCTGAGTGGAGTTGGTCACACACAAGATACTTTGTGCCCTTTTGTGTTGAATAAAGCCTCATCCACATGCTGTGTTGTGTCCGTATAACTACCATGTATTTAAAGCTGAAGTTGATGGAAGAGACCTGCATTTCAAGGCTAGCTGAAAATTGCCTTGGCGATGGAAGTATCTCTGAACGTGGAGTTCGTTGCATTTCAATGGAGCAGTTACAGCTTTGCTTTGTCTGGAATTCTCATAAAGCTCAATTTCAACACAGTGCGTTTTATGACAAATATGCACAGTGTGACCAAAGAGGGTTTTCGGGAGAAACGGGTCTAATGGTGTAGGTGTGTGAGATTAGTGACCTGAGTGGAGTTGGTCGCACACAAGAAACATTGTGCCCTTTTGTGTTGAATAAAGCCTCATCCACATGCTGTGTTGTGTCCGTATAGCTTGCATGTACTTGGTGCTGGAGCTGATGCCAGAGCCTTGCATTTCAAGGCTAGCTGAAAATTGCCTTGGCGATGGAAGTATCTCTGAACATGGAGTTCGTTGCATTTCAATGGAGCAGTTGCAGCTTTGCTTTGTCTGGAATTCTCATAAAGCTCAATTTCAACACAGTGCGTTTTATGGCAAATATGCTCAGTGTTACGAAACAGGGTTTTCGGGCGAAACGGGTCTAATGGTGATGGTGTGTGAGGTTAGTGACCTGAGTGGAGTTGGTCTCACACAAGAAACTCTCTGCCCATTGATGTTGAGTAAAAGCCTCATCCACATGCTGTTTAGTCCGTATAGCGAACATGTATTTAAAGCCGAAGTTGATGTAAGAGCCTTCCATTTCAAAGCTAACTGAAAATTGCCTTGGTGATGAAGCGCTCTCTGAACGTGGAGTTGGTTGCACTTCAGTGGAGCAGTTACAGCTTTGCTTTGGGGTGTAATCGCAATAAACTAGTTTTCACTGCAATGCGTTCTATGACCATTACACACACTGTGACGAAACTGTTTTTTCGTGCGAAACGGGTGTAATGGTGATGGTGTGTGAGGTTAGTGACCTGAGTGGAGTTGGTCACACACAAGAAACATTGTGCCCTTTTGTGTTGAATAAAGCCTCATCCACATGCTGTGTTGTGTCCGTATAGCTACCATGTATTTAAAGCTGAAGCTGATGGAAGAGACCTGCATTTCAAGGCTAGCTGAAAATTGCCTTGGCGATGGAAGTATCTCTGAACGTGGAGTTCGTTGCATTTCAATGGAGCAGTTACTGCTTTGCTTTGTCTGGAATTCTCATAAAGCTCAATTTCAACACAGTGCGTTTTATGACAAATATGCACAGTGTGACCAACAGGGTTTTGGTGCGAAACGGGTCTAATGGTGTAGGTGTGTGAGGTTAGCGACTTGAGTGGAGTTGGTCTCACACAAGAAACTCTCTGCCCATTGATGTTGAGTGAAAGCCTCATCCACATGTTGTGTTGTGTCCCTATAGCTAACATGTACTTGGTGCTGGAGCTGATGCCAGAGCCTTGCATTTCAAGGCTAGCTGAAAATTGCCTTGGCGATGAAGGTATCTCTGAACGTGGAGTTCGTTGCATTTCAACGGAGCAGTTACTGCTTTGCTTTGTCTGGAATTCTCATAAAGCTCAATTTCAACACAGTGCGTTTTATGACAAATACGCACAGTGTGACCAAAAGGGTTTTCGTGCGAAACGGGTCTAATGGTGTAAGTGTGTGAGGTTAGCGACTTGAGTGGAGTTGTTCTCACACAAGAAACATTGTGCCGTTTTGTGTTGAATAAAGCCTCATCCACATGCTGTGTTGTGTCCGTATAGCTACCATGTATTTAAAGCTGAAGTTGATGGAAGAGACCTGCATTTCAAGGCTAGCTGAAAATTGCCTTGGCGATGGAAGTATCTCTGAACGTGGAGTTCGTTGCATTTCAATGGAGCAGTTGCAGCTTTGCTTTGTCTGGAATTCTCGTAAAGCTCAATTTCAACACAGTGCGTTTTATGGCAAATATGCTCAGTGTTACGAAACAGGGTTTTCGTGCGAAACGGGTCTAATGGTGATGGTGTGTGAGGTTAGTGACCTGAGTGGAGTTGGTCTCACACAAGAAACTCTCTGCCCATTGATGTTGAGTAAAAGCCTCATCCACATGCTGTTTAGTCCGTATAACGAACATGTATTTAAAGCCGAAGTTGATGGAAGAGCCTTCCATTTCAGAGCTAACTGAAAATTGCCTTGGTGATGAAGTGTTCTCTGAACATGGAGTTGGTTGCACTTCAATGGAGCAGTTACAGCTTTGCTTTGTGGTGTAATCGCAATAAACCAGTTTTCACTGCAATGCGTTCTATGACCATTACAGTGACGAAACTGTTTTTTCGTGCGAAACGGGTGTAATGGTGATGGTGTGTGAGGTTAGTGACCTGAGTGGAGTTGGTCTCACACAAGAAACTCTCTGCCCATTGATGTTGAGTAAAAGCCTCATCCACATGCTGCTTTGTCCATATAGCGAACATGTATTTAAAGCCGAAGTTGATGTAAGAGCCTTCCATTTCAAAGCTAACTGAAAATTGCCTTGGTGATGAAGTGTTCTCTGAACGTGGAGTTGGTTGCACTTTAATGGAGCAGTTACAGCTTTGCTTTGTGGTGTATACGCAATAAACCAGTTTTCACTGCAATGCGTTCTATGACCATTACACACACTGTGACGAAACTGTTTTTTCGTGCGAAACGGGTGTAATGGTGATGGTGTGTGAGGTTAGTGACCTGAGTGGAGTTGGTCACACACAAGAAACATTGTGCCCTTTTGTGTTGAACAAAGCCTCATGCACATGCTGTGTTGTGTCCGTATAGCTACCATGTATTTAAAGCTGAAGTTGATGGAAGAGACCTGCATTTCAAGGCTAGCTGAAAATTGCCTTGGCGATGGAAGTATCTCTGAACGTGGAGTTCGTTGCATTTCAATGGAGCAGTTACTGCTTTGCTTTGTCTGGAATTCTCATAAAGCTCAATTTCAACACAGTGCGTTTTATGACAAATATGCACAGTGTGACCAACAGGGTTTTGGTGCGAAACGGGTCTAATGGTGTAGGTGTGAGTGCTTAGCGACTTGAGTGGAGTTGGTCTCACACAAGAAACTCTCTGCCCATTGATGTTGAGTGAAAGCCTCATCCACATGTTGTGAGTGTCCCTATAGCTAACATGTACTTGGTGCTGGAGCTGATGCCAGAGCCTTGCATTTCAAGGCTAGCTGAAAATTGCCTTGGCGATGAAGGTATCTCTGAACGTGGAGTTCGTTGCATTTCAACGGAGCAGTTACTGCTTTGCTTTGTCTGTAATTCTCATAAAGCTCAATTTCAACACAGTGCGTTTTATGACAAATACGCACAGTATGACCAAAAGGGTTTTCGTGCGAAACGGGTGTAATGGTGATGGTGTGTGAGGTTAGCGACTTGAGTGGAGTTGGTCTCACACAAGAAACATTGTGCCCTTTTGTGTTGAATAAAGCCTCATCCACATACTGTGTTGTGTCCGTATAGCTACCATGTATTTAAAGCTGAAGTTGATGGAAGAGACCTGCATTTCAAGGCTAGCTGAAAATTGCCTTGGCGATGAAGGTATCTCTGAACGTGGAGTTCGTTGCATTTCAATGGAGCAGTTACTGCTTTGCTTTGTCTGGAATCGTATAAAGCTCAATTTTCACACAGTGCGTTTTATGACAAATACGCACAGAGTTACAAAGCAGAGTTTTCGTGCGAAACGGGTGTAATGGTGATGGTGTGTGAGATTAGTGTCGTGAGTGGAGTTGGTCTCACACAAGAAACTCTCTGCCCATTGATGTTGAGTGAAAGCCTCATCCACATGCTGCTTAGTCCATATAGCGAACATGTACTTGGTGCTGGAGCTGATGCCAGAGCCTTGCATTTCAAGGCTAGCTGAAAATTGCCTTGGCGATGAAGGTATCTCTGAATGTGGAGTTCGTTGCATTTCAACGGAGCAGTTACTGCTTTGCTTTGTCTGGAATTCTCATAAAGCTCAGTTTCAACACAGTGCGTTTTATCACAAATACGCACAGTGTGACCAAAAGGGTTTTCGTGCGAAACGGGTCTAATGGTGTAAGTGTGTGAGGTTAGCCACTTGAGTGGAGTTGGTCTCACACAAGAAACATTGTGCCCTTTCGTGTTGAAGAAAAGCTACATCCACAAGCTGTGCTGTGTCCCTATAGCTTGCATGTACTTAGTGCTGGAGCTGATGCCAGAGCCTTGCATTTCAAGGCTAGCTGAAAATTGCCTTGGCGATGAAGGTATCTCTGAACATGGAGTTCGTTGCATTTCAATGGAGCAGTTACAGCTTTGCTTTGTCTGGAATTCTCGTAAAGCTCAATTTCAACACAGTGCGTTTTAAGGCAAATATGCTCAGTGTTACAAAACAGGGTTTTCGGGCGAAACGGGTCTAATGGTGATGGTGTGTGAGGTTAGTGTCGTGAGTGGAGTTGGTCTCACACAAGAAACATTGTGCCCTTTTGTGTTGAATAAAGCCTCATCCACATGCTGTGTTGTGTCCGTATAGCTACCATGTATTTAAAGCTGAAGTTGATGGAAGAGACCTGCATTTCAAGGCTAGCTGAAAATTGCCTTGGCGATGAAGGTATCTCTGAACGTGGAGTTCGTTGCATTTCAACGGAGCAGTTACTGCTTTGCTTTGTCTGGAATTCTCATAAAGCTCAATTTCAACACAGTGCGTTTTATGACAAATATGCACAGTGTGACCAAAGAGGGTTTTCGTGCGAAACGGGTCTAATGGTGATGGTGTGTGAGGTTAGTGACCTGAGTGGAGTTGGTCTCACACAAGAAACTCTCTGCCCATTGATGTTGAGTAAAAGCCTCATCCACATGCTGTTTAGTCTGTATAGCGAACATGTATTTAAAGCCGAAGTTGATGTAAGAGCCTTCCATTTCAAAGCTAACTGAAAATTGCCTTGGTGATGAAGCGCTCTTTGAACGTGGAGTTGGTTGCACTTCAATGGAGCAGTTACAGCTTTGCTTTGTGGTGTATACGCAATAAACCAGTTTTCACTGCAATGCGTTCTATGACCATTACACACACTGTGACGAAACTGTTTTTTCGTGCGAAACGGGTGTAATGGTGATGGTGTGTGAGATTAGTGTCGTGAGTGGAGTTGGTCTCACACAAGAAACATTGTGCCCTTTTGTGTTGAATAAAGCCTCATCCACATGCTGTGTTGTGTCCGTATAGCTACCATGTATTTAAAGCTGAAGTTGATGGAAGAGCCTTGCATTTCAAGGCTAGCTGAAAATTGCCTTGGCGATGGAAGTATCTCTGAACGTGGAGTTCGTTGCATTTCAATGGAGCAGTTACAGCTTTGCTTTGTCTGGAATTCTCATAAAGCTCAATTTCAACACAGTGCGTTTTATGACAAATATGCACAGTGTGACCAAAGAGGGTTTTCGTGCGAAACGGTTCTAATGGTGTAGGTGTGTGAGATTAGCGACTTGAGTGGAGTTGGTCTCACACAAGAAACATTGTGCCCTTTTGTGTTGAATAAAGCCTCATCCACATGCTGTGTTGTGTCCGTATAGCTTGCATGTACTTGGTGCTGGAGCTGATGCCAGAGCCTTGCATTTCAAGGCTAGCTGAAAATTGCCTTGGCGATGGAAGTATCTCTGAACATGGAGTTCGTTGCATTTCAATGGAGCAGTTGCAGCTTTGCTTTGTCTGGAATTCTCATAAAGCTCAATTTCAACACAGTGCGTTTTATGGCAAATATGCTCAGTGTTACGAAACAGGGTTTTCGTGCGAAACGGGTCTAATGGTGTAAGTGTGTGAGGTTAGCGACTTGAGTGGAGTTGGTCTCACACAAGAAACATTGTGCCCTTTCATGTTGAAGAAAAGCTACATCCACATGCTGTGCTGTGTCCCTATAGCTTGCATGTACTTAGTGCTGGAGCTGATGCCATTGCCTTGCATTTCAAGGCTAGCTGAAAATTGCCTTGGCGATGAAGGTATCTCTGAACGTGGAGTTCGTTGCATTTCAATGGAGCAGTTACAGCTTTGCTTTGTCTGGAATTCTCGTAAAGCTCAATTTCAACACAGTGCGTTTTATGGCAAATATGCTCAGTGTTACGAAACAGGGTTTTCGGGCAAAACAGGTCTAATGGTGATGGTGTGTGAGATTAGTGTCGTGAGTGGAGTTGGTCTCACACAAGAAACTCTCTTCCCATTGATGTTGAGTAAAAGCCTCATCCACATGCTGTTTAGTCCGTATAGCGAACATGTATTTAAAGCCGAAGTTGATGGAAGAGCCTTCCATTTCAAAGCTAACTGAAAATTGCCTTGGTGATGAAGCGCTCTATGAACGTGGAGTTGGTTGCACTTTAATGGAGCAGTTACAGCTTTGGTTTGTGGTGTATACGCAATAAACCAGTTTTCACTGCAATGCGTTCTATGACCATTACACACACTGTGACGAAACTGTTTTTTCGTGCGAAACGGGTGTAATGGTGATGGTGTGTGAGGTTAGTGACCTGAGTGGAGTTGGTCTCACACAAGAAACATTGTGCCCTTTTGTGTTGAATAAAGCCTCATCCACATGCTGTGTTGTGTCCGTATAGCTACCATGTATTTAAAGCTGAAGTTGATGGAAGAGACCTGCATTTCAAGGCTAGCTGAAAATTGCCTTGGCGATGGAAGTATCTCTGAACGTGGAGTTCGTTGCATTTCAATGGAGCAGTTACTGCTTTGCTTTGTCTGGTATTCTCATAAAGCTCAATTTCAACACAGTGCGTTTTATGACAACCATGCACAGTGTGACCAAAAGGGTTTTCGTGCGAAACGGGTCTAATGGTGTAAGTGTGTGAGGTTAGCGACTTGAGTGGAGTTGGTCTCACACAAGAAACATTGTGCCCTTTCGTCTTGAGTAAAAGCTACATCCACATGCTTTGTTGTGTCCCTATAGCTAACATGTACTTGGTTCTGGAGCTGATGCCAGAGCCTTGCATTTCAAGGCTAGCTGAAAATTGCCTTGGCGATGAAGGTATCTCTGAACGTGGAGTTCATTGCATTTCAATGGAGCAGTTACTGCTTTGCTTTGTCTGGAATCCTATAAAGCTCAATTTTCACACAGTGCGTTTTATGGCAAATACGCACAGAGTTACAAAGCAGGGTTTTCGTGCGAAACGGGTCTAGTGGTGTAGGTGTGTGAGATTAGTGTCGTGAGTGGAGTTGGTCTCACACAAGAAACTCTCTGCCCATTGATGTTGAGTGAAAGCCTCATCCACATGCTGTTTTGTGTCCCTATAGCTAACATGTACTTGGTGCTGGAGCTGATGCCAGAGCCTTGCATTTCAAGGCTAGCTGAAAATTGCCTTGGCGATGAAGGTATCTCTGAACGTGGAGTTCGTTGCATTTCAACGGAGCAGTTACTGCTTTGCTTTGTCTGGAATTCTCATAAAGCTCAATTTCAACACAGTGCGTTTTATGACAAATACGCACAGTGTGACCAAAAGGGTTTTCGTGCGAAACGGGTCTAATGGTGTAAGTGTGTGAGGTTAGCAACTTGAGTGGAGTTGGTCTCACACAAGAAACATTGTGCCCTTTCGTGTTGAAGAAAAGCTACATCCACATGCTGTGCTGTGTCCCTAGAGCTTGCATGTACTTAGTGCTGGAGCTGATGCCATTGCCTTGCATTTCAAGGCTAGCTGAAAATTGCCTTGGCGATGGAAGTATCTCTGAACATGGAATTCGTTGCATTTCAATGGAGCAGTTGCAGCTTTGCTTTGTCTGGAATTCTCATAAAGCTCAATTTCAACACAGTGCGTTTTATGGCAAATATGCTCAGTGATACGAAACAGGGTTTTCGGGCGAAACGGGTCTAATGGTGATGGTGTGTGAGGTTAGTGACCTGAGTGGAGTTGGTCTCACACAAGAAACATTGTGCCCATTGATGTTGAGTAAAAGCCTCATCCACATGCTGTTTAGTCCGTATAGCGAACATGTATTTAAAGCCGAAGTTGATGTAAGAGCCTTCCATTTCAAAGCTAACTGAAAATTGCCTTGGTGATGAAGTGTTCTCTGAACCTGGAGTTGGTTGCACTTCAATGGAGCAGTTACAGCTTTGCTTTGTGGTGTAATCGCAATAAACCAGTTTTCACTGCAATGCGTTCTTGACCATTACACACACTGTGACGAAACTGTTTTTTCGTGCGAAACGGGTGTAATGATGATGGTGTGTGAGGTTAGTGACCTGAGTGGAGTTGGTCACACAAAAGAAACTTTGTGCCCTTTTGTGTTGAATAAAGCCTCATCCACATGCTGTGTTGTGCCCCTATAGCTACCATGTATTTAAAGCTGAAGTTGATGGAAGAGACCTGCATTTCAAGGCTAGCTGAAAATTGCCTTGGCGATGAAGGTATCTCTGAACGTGGAGTTCCTTGCATTTCAATGGAGCAGTTACTGCTTTGCTTTGTCTGGAATCGTATAAAGCTCAATTTTCACACGGAGCATTTTATGACAAATACGCACAGAGTTACAAAGCAGGGTTTTTCGAGCGAAAAGGGTCTAATGGTGATGGTGTGTGAGATTAGTGTCGTGAGTGGAGTTGGTCTCACACAAGAAACTCTCTGCCCATTGATGTTGAGTAAAAGCCTCATCCACATGCTGCTTAGTCCGTATAGCGAACATGTATTTAAAGCCGAACTTGATGTAAGAGCCTTCCATTTCAAAGCTAACTGAAAATTGCCTTGGTGATGAAGTGTTCTCTGAACGTGGAGTTGGTTGCACTTCAATGGAGCAGTTACAGCTTTGCTTTGTGGTGTATACGCAATAAACCAGTTTTCACTGCAATGCGTTCTATGACCATTACACACACTGTGACGAAACTGTTTTTTCGTGCGAAACGGGTGTAATGGTGATGGTGTGTGAGGTTAGTGACCTGAGTGGAGTTCGTCACACACAAGAAACATTGTGCCCTTTTGTGTTGAATAAAGCCTCATCCACATGCTGTGTTGTGTCCGTATAGCTACCATGTATTTAAAGCTGAAGTTGATGGAAGAGACCTGCATTTCAAGGCTTGCTGAAAATTGCCTTGGCGATGGAAGTATCTCTGAACATGGAGTTCGTTGCATTTCAATGGAGCAGTTACTGCTTTGCTTTGTCTGGAATTCTAATAAAGCTCAATTTCAACACAGTGCGTTTTATGACAAATATGCACAGTGTGACCAAAAGGGTTTTCGTGCGAAACGGGTCTAATGGTGTAAGTGTGTGAGGTTAGCGACTTGAGTGGAGTTGGTCTCACACAAGAAACATTGTGCCCTTTCGTCTTGAGTAAAAGCTACATCCACATGCTGTGTTGTGTCCCTATAGCTAACATGTACTTGGTGCTGGAGCTGATGCCATTGCCTTGCATTTCAAGGCTAGCTGAAAATTGCCTTGGCATGAAGGTATCTCTGAACGTGGAGTTCATTGCATTTCAATGGAGCAGTTACTGCTTTGCTTTGTCTGGAATCCTATAAAGCTCAATTTTCACACAGTGCGTTTTATGACAAATACGCACAGAGTTACAAAGCAGGGTTTTCGTGCGAAACGGGTCTAATGGTGATGGTGTGTGAGGTTAGCGACTTGAGTGGAGTTGGTCTCACACAAGAAACTCTCTGCCCATTGATTTTGAGTGAAAGCCTCATCCACATGCTGCTTAGTCCATATAGCGAACATGTACTTGGTGCTGGAGCTGATGCCAGAGCCTTGCATTTCAAGGCTAGCTGAAAATTGCCTTGGCGATGAAGGTATCTCTGAACGTGGAGTTCGTTGCATTTCAACGGAGCAGTTACTGCTTTGCTTTGTCTGGAATTCTCATAAAGCTCAGTTTCAACACAGTGCGTTTTATGACAAATACGCACAGTGTGACCAAAAGGGTTTTCGTGCGAAACGGGTCTAATTGTGTAAGTGTGTGAGGTTAGCGACTTGAGTGGAGTTGATCGCACACAAGAAACATTGTGCCCTTTCGTGTTGAAGAAAAGCTACATCCACAAGCTGTGCTGTGTCCCTATAGCTTGCATGTACTTAGTGCTGGAGCTGATGCCATTATTTGCATTTCAAGGCTAGCTGAAAATTGCCTTGGCGATGAAGGTATCTCTGAACGTGGAGTTCGTTGCGTTTCAATGGAGCAGTTACAGCTTTGCTTTGTCTGGAATTCTCGTAAAGCTCAATTTCAACACAGTGCGTTTTATGGCAAATATGCTCAGTGTTACGAAACAGGGTTTTCGGGCGAAACAGGTCTAATGGTGATGGTGTGTGAGGTTAGTGTCGTGAGTGGAGTTGGTCTCACACAAGAAACATTGTGCCCATTGATGTTGAGTAAAAGCCTCATCCACATGCTGTTTAGTCCGTATAGCGAACATGTATTTAAAGCCGAAGTTGATGTAAGAGCCTTCCATTTCAAAGCTAACTGAAAATTGCCTTGGTGATGAAGCGCTCTCTGAACGTGGAGTTGGTTGCCCTTCAATGGAGCAGTTACAGCTTTGCTTTGTGGTGTATACGCAATAAACCAGTTTTCACTGCAATGCGTTCTATGACCATTACACACACTGTGACGAAACTGTTTTTTCGTGCGAAACGGGTGTAATGGTGATGGTGTGTGAGGTTAGTGACCTGAGTGGAGTTGGTCACACACAAGAAACTTCGTGTCCTTTTGTGTTGAATAAAGCCTCATCCACATGCTGTGTTGTGTCCGTATAGCTACCATGTATTTAAAGCTGAAGTTGATGGAAGAGACCTGCATTTCAAGGTTAGCTGAAAATTGCCTTGGCGATGGAAGTATCTCTGAACATGGAGTTGGTTGCATTTCAATGGAGCAGTTACAGCTTTGCTTTGTCTGGAATTCTCATAAAGCTCAATTTCAACACAGTGCGTTTTATGACAAATATGCACAGTGTGACCAAAAGGGTTTTCGTGCGAAACGGGTCTAATGGTGTAGGTGTGTGAAATTAGTGACCTGAGTGGAGTTGGTCGCACACAAGAAACATTGTGCCCTTTCGTCTTGAGTAAAAGCTACATCCACATGCAGTGTTGTGTCCGTATAGCTTGCATGTACTTGGTGCTGGAGCTGATGCCATTGCCTTGCATTTCAAGGCTAGCTGAAAATTGCCTTGGCGATGAAGGTATCTCTGAACGTGGAGTTCCTTGCATTTCAATGGAGCAGTTACTGCTTTACTTTGTCTGGAATCGTATAAAGCTCAATTTTCACACGGAGCATTTTATGACAAATACGCACAGAGTTACAAAGCAGGGTTTTTCGAGCGAAACGGGTCTAATGGTGATGGTGTGTGAGATTAGTGTCGTGAGTGGAGTTGGTCTCACACAAGAAACTCTCTGCCCATTGATGTTGAGTAAAAGCCTCATCCACATGCTGCTTAGTCCGTATAGCGAACATGTATTTAAAGCCGAACTTGATGTAAGAGCCTTCCATTTCAAAGCTAACTGAAAATTGCCTTGGTGATGAAGTGTTCTCTGAACGTGGAGTTGGTTGCACTTCAATGGAGCAGTTACAGCTTTGCTTTGTGGTGCATACGCAATAAACCAGTTTTCACTGCAATGCGTTCTATGACCATTACACACACTGTGACGAAACTGTTTTTTCGTGCGAAACGGGTGTAATGGTGATGGTGTGTGAGGTTAGTGACCTGAGTGGAGTTGGTCACACACAAGAAACATTGTGCCCTTTTGTGTTGAATAAAGCCTCATCCACATGCTGTGTTGTGTCCGTATAGCTACCATGTATTTAAAGCTGAAGTTGATGGAAGAGACCTGCATTTCAAGGCTTGCTGAAAATTGCCTTGGCGATGGAAGTATCTCTGAACATGGAGTTCGTTGCATTTCAATGGAGCAGTTACTGCTTTGCTTTGTCTGGAATTCTAATAAAGCTCAATTTCAACACAGTGCGTTTTATGACAAATATGCACAGTGTGACCAAAAGGGTTTTCGTGCGAAACGGGTCTAATGGTGTAAGTGTGTGAGGTTAGCGACTTGAGTGGAGTTGGTCTCACACAAGAAACATTGTGCCCTTTCGTCTTGAGTAAAAGCTACATCCACATGCTTTGTTGTGTCCCTATAGCTAACATGTACTTGGTGCTGGAGCTGATGCCATTGCCTTGCATTTCAAGGCTAGCTGAAAATTGCCTTGGCATGAAGGTATCTCTGAACGTGGAGTTCATTGCATTTCAATGGAGCAGTTACTGCTTTGCTTTGTCTGGAATCCTATAAAGCTCAATTTTCACACAGTGCGTTTTATGACAAATACGCACAGAGTTACAAAGCAGGGTTTTCGTGCGAAACGGGTCTAATGGTGATGGTGTGTGAGGTTAGCGACTTGAGTGGAGTTGGTCTCACACAAGAAACTCTCTGCCCATTGATTTTGAGTGAAAGCCTCATCTACATGCTGCTTAGTCCATATAGCGAACATGTACTTGGTGCTGGAGCTGATGCCAGAGCCTTGCATTTCAAGGCTAGCTGAAAATTGCCTTGGCGATGAAGGTATCTCTGAACGTGGAGTTCGTTGCATTTCAACGGAGCAGTTACTGCTTTGCTTTGTCTGGAATTCTCATAAAGCTCAGTTTCAACACAGTGCGTTTTATGACAAATACGCACAGTGTGACCAAAAGGGTTTTCGTGCGAAACGGGTCTAATTGTGTAAGTGTGTGAGGTTAGCGACTTGAGTGGAGTTGATCGCACACAAGAAACATTGTGCCCTTTCGTGTTGAAGAAAAGCTACATCCACAAGCTGTGCTGTGTCCCTATAGCTTGCATGTACTTAGTGCTGGAGCTGATGCCATTGCCTTGCATTTCAAGGCTAGCTGAAAATTGCCTTGGCGATGAAGGTATCTCTGAACGTGGAGTTCGTTGCGTTTCAATGGAGCAGTTACAGCTTTGCTTTGTCTGGAATTCTCGTAAAGCTCAATTTCAACACAGTGCGTTTTATGGCAAATATGCTCAGTGTTACGAAACAGGGTTTTCGGGCGAAACAGGTCTAATGGTGATGGTGTGTGAGGTTAGTGTCGTGAGTGGAGTTGGTCTCACACAAGAAACATTGTGCCCATTGATGTTGAGTAAAAGCCTCATCCACATGCTGTTTAGTCCGTATAGCGAACATGTATTTAAAGCCGAAGTTGATGTAAGAGCCTTCCATTTCAAAGCTAACTGAAAATTGCCTTGGTGATGAAGCGCTCTCTGAACGTGGAGTTGGTTGCACTTCAATGGAGCAGTTACAGCTTTGCTTTGTTGTGTATACGCAATAAACCAGTTTTCACTGCAATGCGTTCTATGACCATTACACACACTGTGACGAAACTGTTTTTTCGTGCGAAACGGGTGTAATGGTGATGGTGTGTGAGGTTAGTGACCTGAGTGGAGTTGGTCACACACAAGAAACTTCGTGTCCTTTTGTGTTGAATAAAGCCTCATCCACATGCTGTGTTGTGTCCGTATAGCTACCATGTATTTAAAGCTGAAGTTGATGGAAGAGACCTGCATTTCAAGGCTAGCTGAAAATTGCCTTGGCGATGGAAGTATCTCTGAACGTGGAGTTTGTTGCATTTCAATGGAGCAGTTACAGCTTTGCTTTGTCTGGAATTCTCATAAAGCTCAATTTCAACACAGTGCGTTTTATGACAACTATGCACAGTGTGACCAAAAGGGTTTTCGTGCGAAACGGGTCTAATGGTGTAGGTGTGTGAAATTAGTGACCTGAGTGGAGTTGGTCGCACACAAGAAACATTAAGCCCTTTCGTCTTCAGTAAAAGCCTCATCCACATGCTGTGTTGTGTCCGCATAGCTTGCATGTACTTGGTGCTGGAGCTGATGCCATTGCCTTGCATTTCAAGGCTAGCTGAAAATTGCCTTGGCGATGAAGGTATCTCTGAACGTGGAGTTGGTTGCATTTCAATGGAGCAGTTACAGCTTTGCTTTGTCTGGAATTCTCGTAAAACTCAATTTCAACACAGTGCGTTTTATGGCAAATATGCTCAGTGTTACGAAACAGGGTTTTCCGGCGAAACAGGTCTAATGGTGATGGTGTGTGAGGTTAGTGTCGTGAGTGGAGTTGGTCTCACACAAGAAACTCTCTTCCCATTGATGTTGAGTAAAAGCCTCATCCACATGCTGTTTAGTCCGTATAGCGAACATGTATTTAAAGCCGAAGTTGATGTAAGAGCCTTCCATTTCAAAGCTAACTGAAAATTGCCTTGGTGATGAAGCGCTCTCTGAACGTGGAGTTGGTTGCACTTTAATGGAGCAGTTACAGCTTTGGTTTGTGGTGTATACGCAATAAACCAGTTTTCACTGCAATGCGTTCTATGACCATTACACACACTGTGACGAAACTGTTTTTTCGTGCGAAACGGGTGTAATGGTGATGGTGTGTGAGGTTAGTGACCTGAGTGGAGTTGGTCTCACACAAGAAACATTGTGCCCTTTTGTGTTGAATAAAGCCTCATCCACATGCTGTGTTGTGTCCGTATAGCTACCATGTATTTAAAGCTGAAGTTGATGGAAGAGACCTGCATTTCAAGGCTAGCTGAAAATTGCCTTGGCGATGGAAGTATCTCTGAACGTGGAGTTCGTTGCATTTCAATGGAGCAGTTACTGCTTTGCTTTGTCTGGAATTCTAATAAAGCTCAATTTCAACACAGTGCGTTTTATGACAACTATGCACAGTGTGACCAAAAGGGTTTTCGTGCGAAACGGGTCTAATGGTGTAAGTGTGTGAGGTTAGCGACTTGAGTGGAGTTGGTCTCACACAAGAAACATTGTGCCCTTTCGTCTTGAGTAAAAGCTACATCCACATGCTTTGTTGTGTCCCTATAGCTAACATGTACTTGGTGCTGGAGCTGATGCCAGAGCCTTGCATTTCAAGGCTAGCTGAAAATTGCCTTGGCGATGAAGGTATCTCTGAACGTGGAGTTCATTGCATTTCAATGGAGCCGTTACTGCTTTGCTTTGTCTGGAATTATATAAAGCTCAATTTTCACACAGTGCATTTTATGGCAAATACGCACAGAGTTACAAAGCAGGGTTTTCGTGCGAAACGGGTCTAATGGTGATGGTGTGTGAGATTAGTGTCGTGAGTGGAGTTGGTCTCACACAAGAAACTCTCTGCCCATTGATGTTGAGTGAAAGCCTCATCCACATGCTGTGTTGTGTCCCTATAGCTAACATGTACTTGGTGCTGGAGCTGATGCCAGAGCCTTGCATTTCAAGGCTAGCTGAAAATTGCCTTGGCGATGGAAGTATCTCTGAACATGGAGTTCGTTGCATTTCAATGGAGCAGTTGCAGCTTTGCTTTGTCTGGAATTCTCATAAAGCTCAATTTCAACACAGTGCGTTTTATGGCAAATATGCTCAGTGTTACGAAACAGGGTTTTCGTGCGAAACGGGTCTAATGGTGATGGTGTGTGAGGTTAGTGTCGTGAGTGGAGTTGGTCTCACACAAGAAACTCTCTGCCCATTGATGTTGAGTAAAAGCCTCATCCACATGCTGTTTAGTCCGTATAGCTAACATGTATTTAAAGCCGAAGTTGATGGAAGAGCCTTCCATTTCAAAGCTAACTGAAAATTGCCTTGGCGATGAAGTGTTCTCTGAACCTGGAGTTGGTTGCACTTCAATGGAGCAGTTACAGCTTTGCTTTGTGGTGTAATCGCAATAAACCAGTTTTCACTGCAATGCGTTCTATGACCATTACACACACTGTGACGAAACTGTTTTTTTGTGCGAAACGGGTGTAATGGTGATGGTGTGTGAGGTTAGTGACCTGAGTGGAGTTGGTCTCACACAAGAAACTCTCTGCCCATTGATGTTGAGTAAAAGCCTCATCCACATGCTGCTTAGTCCGTATAGCGAACATGTATTTAAAGCCGAAGTTGATGTAAGAGCCTTCCATTTCAAAGCTAACTGAAAATTGCCTTGGTGATGAAGTGTTCTCTGAACGTGGAGTTGGTTGCACTTTAATGGAGCAGTTACATCTTTGCTTTGTGGTGTATACGCAATAAACCAGTTTTCACTGCAATGCGTTCTATGACCATTACACACACTGTGACGAAACTGTTTTTTCGTGCGAAACGGGTGTAATGGTGATGGTGTGTGAGGTTAGTGACCTGATTGGAGTTGGTCACACACAAGAAACATTGTGCCCTTTTCGTTGAATAAAGCCTCATCCACATGCTGTGTTGTGTCCGTATAGCTACCATGTATTTAAAGCTGAAGTTGATGGAAGAGACCTGCATTTCAAGGCTAGCTGAAAATTGCCTTGGCGATGGAAGTATCTCTGAACGTGGAGTTCGTTGCATTTCAATGGAGCAGTTACTGCTTTGCTTTGTCTGGAATTCTCATAAAGCTCAGTTTCAACACAGTGCGTTTTATGACAAATACGCACAGTGTGACCAAAAGGGTTTTCGTGCGAAACGGGTCTAATGGTGTAAGTGTGTGAGGTTAGCGACTTGAGTGGAGTTGGTCGCACACAAGAAACATTGTGCCCTTTCGTCTTGAGTAAAAGCTACATCCACATGCTGTGTTGTGTCCGCATAGCTTGCATGTACTTGGTGCTGGAGCTGATGCCATTGCCTTGCATTTCAAGGCTAGCTGAAAATTGCCTTGGCGATGAAGGTATCTCTGAACGTGGAGTTGGTTGCATTTCAATGGAGCAGTTACAGCTTTGCTTTGTCTGGAATTCTCGTAAAACTCAATTTCAACACAGTGCGTTTTATGGCAAATATGCTCAGTGTTACGAAACAGGGTTTTCCGGCGAAACAGGTCTAATGGTGATGGTGTGTGAGGTTAGTGTCGTGAGTGGAGTTGGTCTCACACAAGAAACTCTCTTCCCATTGATGTTGAGTAAAAGCCTCATCCACATGCTGTTTAGTCCGTATAGCGAACATGTATTTAAAGCCGAAGTTGATGTAAGAGCCTTCCATTTCAAAGCTAACTGAAAATTGCCTTGGTGATGAAGCGCTCTCTGAACGTGGAGTTGGTTGCACTTTAATGGAGCAGTTACAGCTTTGGTTTGTGGTGTATACGCAATAAACCAGTTTTCACTGCAATGCGTTCTATGACCATTACACACACTGTGACGAAACTGTTTTTTCGTGCGAAACGGGTGTAATGGTGATGGTGTGTGAGGTTAGTGACCTGAGTGGAGTTGGTCTCACACAAGAAACATTGTGCCCTTTTGTGTTGAATAAAGCCTCATCCACATGCTGTGTTGTGTCCGTATAGCTACCATGTATTTAAAGCTGAAGTTGATGGAAGAGACCTGCATTTCAAGGCTAGCTGAAAATTGCCTTGGCGATGGAAGTATCTCTGAACGTGGAGTTCGTTGCATTTCAATGGAGCAGTTACTGCTTTGCTTTGTCTGGTATTCTCATAAAGCTCAATTTCAACACAGTGCGTTTTATGACAACTATGCACAGTGTGACCAAAAGGGTTTTCGTGCGAAACGGGTCTAATGGTGTAAGTGTGTGAGGTTAGCGACTTGAGTGGAGTTGGTCTCACACAAGAAACATTGTGCCCTTTCGTCTTGAGTAAAAGCTACATCCACATGCTTTGTTGTGTCCCTATAGCTAACATGTACTTGGTGCTGGAGCTGATGCCAGAGCCTTGCATTTCAAGGCTAGCTGAAAATTGCCTTGGCGATGAAGGTATCTCTGAACGTGGAGTTCATTGCATTTCAATGGAGCCGTTACTGCTTTGCTTTGTCTGGAATTATATAAAGCTCAATTTTCACACAGTGCATTTTATGGCAAATACGCACAGAGTTACAAAGCAGGGTTTTCGTGCGAAACGGGTCTAATGGTGATGGTGTGTGAGATTAGTGTCGTGAGTGGAGTTGGTCTCACACAAGAAACTCTCTGCCCATTGATGTTGAGTGAAAGCCTCATCCACATGCTGTGTTGTGTCCCTATAGCTAACATGTACTTGGTGCTGGAGCTGATGCCAGAGCCTTGCATTTCAAGGCTAGCTGAAAATTGCCTTGGCGATGGAAGTATCTCTGAACATGGAGTTCGTTGCATTTCAATGGAGCAGTTGCAGCTTTGCTTTGTCTGGAATTCTCATAAAGCTCAATTTCAACACAGTGCGTTTTATGGCAAATATGCTCAGTGTTACGAAACAGGGTTTTTGTGCGAAACGGGTCTAATGGTGATGGTGTGTGAGGTTAGTGTCGTGAGTGGAGTTGGTCTCACACAAGAAACTCTCTGCCCATTGATGTTGAGTAAAAGCCTCATCCACATGCTGTTTAGTCCGTATAGCTAACATGTATTTAAAGCCGAAGTTGATGGAAGAGCCTTCCATTTCAAAGCTAACTGAAAATTGCCTTGGCGATGAAGTGTTCTCTGAACCTGGAGTTGGTTGCACTTCAATGGAGCAGTTACAGCTTTGCTTTGTGGTGTAATCGCAATAAACCAGTTTTCACTGCAATGCGTTCTATGACCATTACACACACTGTGACGAAACTGTTTTTTTGTGCGAAACGGGTGTAATGGTGATGGTGTGTGAGGTTAGTGACCTGAGTGGAGTTGGTCTCACACAAGAAACTCTCTGCCCATTGATGTTGAGTAAAAGCCTCATCCACATGCTGCTTAGTCCGTATAGCGAACATGTATTTAAAGCCGAAGTTGATGTAAGAGCCTTCCATTTCAAAGCTAACTGAAAATTGCCTTGGTGATGAAGTGTTCTCTGAACGTGGAGTTGGTTGCACTTTAATGGAGCAGTTACATCTTTGCTTTGTGGTGTATACGCAATAAACCAGTTTTCACTGCAATGCGTTCTATGACCATTACACACACTGTGACGAAACTGTTTTTTCGTGCGAAACGGGTGTAATGGTGATGGTGTGTGAGGTTAGTGACCTGATTGGAGTTGGTCACACACAAGAAACATTGTGCCCTTTTCGTTGAATAAAGCCTCATCCACATGCTGTGTTGTGTCCGTATAGCTACCATGTATTTAAAGCTGAAGTTGATGGAAGAGACCTGCATTTCAAGGCTAGCTGAAAATTGCCTTGGCGATGGAAGTATCTCTGAACGTGGAGTTCGTTGCATTTCAATGGAGCAGTTACTGCTTTGCTTTGTCTGGAATTCTCATAAAGCTCAGTTTCAACACAGTGCGTTTTATGACAAATACGCACAGTGTGACCAAAAGGGTTTTCGTGCGAAACGGGTCTAATGGTGTAAGTGTGTGAGGTTAGCGACTTGAGTGGAGTTGGTCGCACACAAGAAACATTGTGCCCTTTCGTCTTGAGTAAAAGCTACATCCACATGCTGTGTTGTGTCCCTATAGCTAACATGTACTTGGTGCTGGAGCTGATGCCATTGCCTTGCATTTCAAGGCTAGCTGAAAATTGCCTTGGCGATGAAGGTATCTCTGAACGTGGAGTTCATTGCATTTCAATGGAGCAGTTACTGCTTTGCTTTGTCTGGAATCCTATAAAGCTCAATTTTCACACAGTGCGTTTTATGACAAATACGCACAGAGTTACAAAGCAGGGTTTTCGTGCGAAACGGGTCTAATGGTGATGGTGTGCGAGGTTAGCGACTTGAGTGGAGTTGGTCTCACACAAGAAACTCTCTGCCCATTGATGTTGAGTGAAAGCCTCATCCACATGCTGCTTAGTCCATATAGCGAACATGTACTTGGTGCTGGAGCTGATGCCAGAGCCTTGCATTTCAAGGCTAGCTGAAAATTGCCTTGGCGATGAAGGTATCTCTGAACGTGGAGTTCGTTGCATTTCAACGGAGCAGTTACTGCTTTGCTTTGTCTGGAATTCTCATAAAGCTCAGTTTCAACACAGTGCGTTTTATGACAAATACGCACAGTGTGACCAAAAGGGTTTTCGTGCGAAACGGGTCTAATTGTGTAAGTGTGTGAGGTTAGCGACTTGAGTGGAGTTGATCGCACACAAGAAACATTGTGCCCTTTCGTGTTGAAGAAAAGCTACATCCACAAGCTGTGCTGTGTCCCTATAGCTTGCATGTACTTAGTGCTGGAGCTGATGCCATTATTTGCATTTCAAGGCTAGCTGAAAATTGCCTTGGCGATGAAGGTATCTCTGAACGTGGAGTTCGTTGCGTTTCAATGGAGCAGTTACAGCTTTGCTTTGTCTGGAATTCTCGTAAAGCTCAATTTCAACACAGTGCGTTTTATGGCAAATATGCTCAGTGTTACGAAACAGGGTTTTCGGGCGAAACAGGTCTAATGGTGATAGTGTGTGAGGTTAGTGTCGTGAGTGGAGTTGGTCTCACACAAGAAACTCTCTGCCCATTGATGTTGAGTAAAAGCCTCATCCACATGCTGTTTAGTCCGTATAGCGAACATGTATTTAAAGCCGAAGTTGATGTAAGAGCCTTCCATTTCAAAGCTAACTGAAAATTGCCTTGGTGATGAAGCGCTCTCTGAACGTGGAGTTGGTTGCCCTTCAATGGAGCAGTTACAGCTTTGCTTTGTGGTGTATACGCAATAAACCAGTTTTCACTGCAATGCGTTCTATGACCATTACACACACTGTGACGAAACTGTTTTTTCGTGCGAAACGGGTGTAATGGTGATGGTGTGTGAGGTTAGTGACCTGAGTGGAGTTGGTCACACACAAGAAACTTCGTGTCCTTTTGTGTTGAATAAAGCCTCATCCACATGCTGTGTTGTGTCCCTATAGCTAACATGTATTTAAAGCTGAAGTTGATGGAAGAGACCTGCATTTCAAGGCTAGCTGAAAATTGCCTTGGCGATGGAAGTATCTCTGAACATGGAGTTTGTTGCATTTCAATGGAGCAGTTACAGCTTTGCTTTGTCTGGAATTCTCATAAAGCTCAATTTCAACACAGTGCGTTTTATGACAAATATGCACAGTGTGACCAAAAGGGTTTTCGTGCGAAACGGGTCTAATGGTGTAGGTGTGTGAAATTAGTGACCTGAGTGGAGTTGGTCGCACACAAGAAACATTGTGCCCTTTCGTCTTGAGTAAAAGCTACATCCACATGCAGTGTTGTGTCCGTATAGCTTGCATGTACTTGGTGCTGGAGCTGATGCCATTGCCTTGCATTTCAAGGCTAGCTGAAAATTGCCTTGGCGATGAAGGTATCTCTGAACGTGGAGTTCCTTGCATTTCAATGGAGCAGTTACTGCTTTACTTTGTCTGGAATCGTATAAAGCTCAATTTTCACACGGAGCATTTTATGACAAATACGCACAGAGTTACAAAGCAGGGTTTTTCGAGCGAAACGGGTCTAATGGTGATGGTGTGTGAGATTAGTGTCGTGAGTGGAGTTGGTCTCACACAAGAAACTCTCTGCCCATTGATGTTGAGTAAAAGCCTCATCCACATGCTGCTTAGTCCGTATAGCGAACATGTATTTAAAGCCGAACTTGATGTAAGAGCCTTCCATTTCAAAGCTAACTGAAAATTGCCTTGGTGATGAAGTGTTCTCTGAACGTGGAGTTGGTTGCACTTCAATGGAGCAGTTACAGCTTTGCTTTGTGGTGCATACGCAATAAACCAGTTTTCACTGCAATGCGTTCTATGACCATTACACACACTGTGACGAAACTGTTTTTTCGTGCGAAACGGGTGTAATGGTGATGGTGTGTGAGGTTAGTGACCTGAGTGGAGTTGGTCACACACAAGAAACATTGTGCCCTTTTGTGTTGAATAAAGCCTCATCCACATGCTGTGTTGTGTCCGTATAGCTACCATGTATTTAAAGCTGAAGTTGATGGAAGAGACCTGCATTTCAAGGCTTGCTGAAAATTGCCTTGGCGATGGAAGTATCTCTGAACATGGAGTTCGTTGCATTTCAATGGAGCAGTTACTGCTTTGCTTTGTCTGGAATTCTAATAAAGCTCAATTTCAACACAGTGCGTTTTATGACAAATATGCACAGTGTGACCAAAAGGGTTTTCGTGCGAAACGGGTCTAATGGTGTAAGTGTGTGAGGTTAGCGACTTGAGTGGAGTTGGTCGCACACAAGAAACATTGTGCCCTTTCGTCTTGAGTAAAAGCTACATCCACATGCTGTGTTGTGTCCCTATAGCTAACATGTACTTGGTGCTGGAGCTGATGCCATTGCCTTGCATTTCAAGGCTAGCTGAAAATTGCCTTGGCATGAAGGTATCTCTGAACGTGGAGTTCATTGCATTTCAATGGAGCAGTTACTGCTTTGCTTTGTCTGGAATCCTATAAAGCTCAATTTTCACACAGTGCGTTTTATGACAAATACGCACAGAGTTACAAAGCAGGGTTTTCGTGCGAAACGGGTCTAATGGTGATGGTGTGTGAGGTTAGCGACTTGAGTGGAGTTGGTCTCACACAAGAAACTCTCTGCCCATTGATGTTGAGTGAAAGCCTCATCTACATGCTGCTTAGTCCCTATAGCGAACATGTACTTGGTGCTGGAGCTGATGCCAGAACCTTGCATTTCAAGGCTAGCTGAAAATTGCCTTGGCGATGAAGGTATCTCTGAACGTGGAGTTCGTTGCATTTCAACGGAGCAGTTACTGCTTTGCTTTGTCTGGAATTCTCATAAAGCTCAGTTTCAACACAGTGCGTTTTATGACAAATACGCACAGTGTGACCAAAAGGGTTTTCGTGCGAAACGGGTCTAATTGTGTAAGTGTGTGAGGTTAGCGACTTGAGTGGAGTTGATCGCACACAAGAAACATTGTGCCCTTTCGTGTTGAAGAAAAGCTACATCCACAAGCTGTGCTGTGTCCCTATAGCTTGCATGTACTTAGTGCTGGAGCTGATGCCATTGCCTTGCATTTCAAGGCTAGCTGAAAATTGCCTTGGCGATGAAGGTATCTCTGAACGTGGAGTTCGTTGCGTTTCAATGGAGCAGTTACAGCTTTGCTTTGTCTGGAATTCTCGTAAAGCTCAATTTCAACACAGTGCGTTTTATGGCAAATATGCTCAGTGTTACGAAACAGGGTTTTCGGGCGAAACAGGTCTAATGGTGATGGTGTGTGAGGTTAGTGTCGTGAGTGGAGTTGGTCTCACACAAGAAACATTGTGCCCATTGATGTTGAGTAAAAGCCTCATCCACATGCTGCTTAGTCCGTATAGCGAACATGTATTTAAAGCCGAAGTTGATGTAAGAGCCTTCCATTTCAAAGCTAACTGAAAATTGCCTTGGTGATGAAGCGCTCTCTGAACGTGGAGTTGGTTGCACTTCAATGGAGCAGTTACAGCTTTGCTTTGTTGTGTATACGCAATAAACCAGTTTTCACTGCAATGCGTTCTATGACCATTACACACACTGTGACGAAACTGTTTTTTCGTGCGAAACGGGTGTAATGGTGATGGTGTGTGAGGTTAGTGACCTGAGTGGAGTTGGTCACACACAAGAAACTTCGTGTCCTTTTGTGTTGAATAAAGCCTCATCCACATGCTGTGTTGTGTCCGTATAGCTACCATGTATTTAAAGCTGAAGTTGATGGAAGAGACCTGCATTTCAAGGCTAGCTGAAAATTGCCTTGGCGATGGAAGTATCTCTGAACGTGGAGTTTGTTGCATTTCAATGGAGCAGTTACAGCTTTGCTTTGTCTGGAATTCTCATAAAGCTCAATTTCAACACAGTGCGTTTTATGACAACTATGCACAGTGTGACCAAAAGGGTTTTCGTGCGAAACGGGTCTAATGGTGTAGGTGTGTGAAATTAGTGACCTGAGTGGAGTTGGTCGCACACAAGAAACATTAAGCCCTTTCGTCTTCAGTAAAAGCCTCATCCACATGCTGTGTTGTGTCCGCATAGCTTGCATGTACTTGGTGCTGGAGCTGATGCCATTGCCTTGCATTTCAAGGCTAGCTGAAAATTGCCTTGGCGATGAAGGTATCTCTGAACGTGGAGTTGGTTGCATTTCAATGGAGCAGTTACAGCTTTGCTTTGTCTGGAATTCTCGTAAAACTCAATTTCAACACAGTGCGTTTTATGGCAAATATGCTCAGTGTTACGAAACAGGGTTTTCCGGCGAAACAGGTCTAATGGTGATGGTGTGTGAGGTTAGTGTCGTGAGTGGAGTTGGTCTCACACAAGAAACTCTCTTCCCATTGATGTTGAGTAAAAGCCTCATCCACATGCTGTTTAGTCCTTATAGCGAACATGTATTTAAAGCCGAAGTTGATGTAAGAGCCTTCCATTTCAAAGCTAACTGAAAATTGCCTTGGTGATGAAGCGCTCTCTGAACGTGGAGTTGGTTGCACTTTAATGGAGCAGTTACAGCTTTGGTTTGTGGTGTATACGCAATAAACCAGTTTTCACTGCAATGCGTTCTATGACCATTACACACACTGTGACGAAACTGTTTTTTCGTGCGAAACGGGTGTAATGGTGATGGTGTGTGAGGTTAGTGACCTGAGTGGAGTTGGTCTCACACAAGAAACATTGTGCCCTTTTGTGTTGAATAAAGCCTCATCCACATGCTGTGTTGTGTCCGTATAGCTACCATGTATTTAAAGCTGAAGTTGATGGAAGAGACCTGCATTTCAAGGCTAGCTGAAAATTGCCTTGGCGATGGAAGTATCTCTGAACGTGGAGTTCGTTGCATTTCAATGGAGCAGTTACTGCTTTGCTTTGTCTGGTATTCTCATAAAGCTCAATTTCAACACAGTGCGTTTTATGACAACTATGCACAGTGTGACCAAAAGGGTTTTCGTGCGAAACGGGTCTAATGGTGTAAGTGTGTGAGGTTAGCGACTTGAGTGGAGTTGGTCTCACACAAGAAACATTGTGCCCTTTCGTCTTGAGTAAAAGCTACATCCACATGCTTTGTTGTGTCCCTATAGCTAACATGTACTTGGTGCTGGAGCTGATGCCAGAGCCTTGCATTTCAAGGCTAGCTGAAAATTGCCTTGGCGATGAAGGTATCTCTGAACGTGGAGTTCATTGCATTTCAATGGAGCCGTTACTGCTTTGCTTTGTCTGGAATTATATAAAGCTCAATTTTCACACAGTGCATTTTATGGCAAATACGCACAGAGTTACAAAGCAGGGTTTTCGTGCGAAACGGGTCTAATGGTGATGGTGTGTGAGATTAGTGTCGTGAGTGGAGTTGGTCTCACACAAGAAACTCTCTGCCCATTGATGTTGAGTGAAAGCCTCATCCACATGCTGTGTTGTGTCCCTATAGCTAACATGTACTTGGTGCTGGAGCTGATGCCAGAGCCTTGCATTTCAAGGCTAGCTGAAAATTGCCTTGGCGATGGAAGTATCTCTGAACATGGAGTTCGTTGCATTTCAATGGAGCAGTTGCAGCTTTGCTTTGTCTGGAATTCTCATAAAGCTCAATTTCAACACAGTGCGTTTTATGGCAAATATGCTCAGTGTTACGAAACAGGGTTTTTGTGCGAAACGGGTCTAATGGTGATGGTGTGTGAGGTTAGTGTCGTGAGTGGAGTTGGTCTCACACAAGAAACTCTCTGCCCATTGATGTTGAGTAAAAGCCTCATCCACATGCTGTTTAGTCCGTATAGCTAACATGTATTTAAAGCCGAAGTTGATGGAAGAGCCTTCCATTTCAAAGCTAACTGAAAATTGCCTTGGCGATGAAGTGTTCTCTGAACCTGGAGTTGGTTGCACTTCAATGGAGCAGTTACAGCTTTGCTTTGTGGTGTAATCGCAATAAACCAGTTTTCACTGCAATGCGTTCTATGACCATTACACACACTGTGACGAAACTGTTTTTTTGTGCGAAACGGGTGTAATGGTGATGGTGTGTGAGGTTAGTGACCTGAGTGGAGTTGGTCTCACACAAGAAACTCTCTGCCCATTGATGTTGAGTAAAAGCCTCATCCACATGCTGCTTAGTCCGTATAGCGAACATGTATTTAAAGCCGAAGTTGATGTAAGAGCCTTCCATTTCAAAGCTAACTGAAAATTGCCTTGGTGATGAAGTGTTCTCTGAACGTGGAGTTGGTTGCACTTTAATGGAGCAGTTACATCTTTGCTTTGTGGTGTATACGCAATAAACCAGTTTTCACTGCAATGCGTTCTATGACCATTACACACACTGTGACGAAACTGTTTTTTCGTGCGAAACGGGTGTAATGGTGATGGTGTGTGAGGTTAGTGACCTGATTGGAGTTGGTCACACACAAGAAACATTGTGCCCTTTTCGTTGAGTAAAGCCTCATCCACATGCTGTGTTGTGTCCGTATAGCTACCATGTATTTAAAGCTGAAGTTGATGGAAGAGACCTGCATTTCAAGGCTAGCTGAAAATTGCCTTGGCGATGGAAGTATCTCTGAACGTGGAGTTCGTTGCATTTCAATGGAGCAGTTACTGCTTTGCTTTGTCTGGAATTCTCATAAAGCTCAGTTTCAACACAGTGCGTTTTATGACAAATACGCACAGTGTGACCAAAAGGGTTTTCGTGCGAAACGGGTCTAATGGTGTAAGTGTGTGAGGTTAGCGACTTGAGTGGAGTTGGTCGCACACAAGAAACATTGTGCCCTTTCGTCTTGAGTAAAAGCTACATCCACATGCTGTGTTGTGTCCCTATAGCTAACATGTACTTGGTGCTGGAGCTGATGCCATTGCCTTGCATTTCAAGGCTAGCTGAAAATTGCCTTGGCGATGAAGGTATCTCTGAACGTGGAGTTCATTGCATTTCAATGGAGCAGTTACTGCTTTGCTTTGTCTGGAATCCTATAAAGCTCAATTTTCACACAGTGCGTTTTATGACAAATACGCACAGAGTTACAAAGCAGGGTTTTCGTGCGAAACGGGTCTAATGGTGATGGTGTGCGAGGTTAGCGACTTGAGTGGAGTTGGTCTCACACAAGAAACTCTCTGCCCATTGATGTTGAGTGAAAGCCTCATCCACATGCTGCTTAGTCCATATAGCGAACATGTACTTGGTGCTGGAGCTGATGCCAGAGCCTTGCATTTCAAGGCTAGCTGAAAATTGCCTTGGCGATGGAAGTATCTCTGAACGTGGAGTTTGTTGCATTTCAATGGAGCAGTTACTGCTTTGCTTTGTCTGGAATTCTCATAAAGCTCTATTTCAACACAGTGCGTTTTATGACAAATATGCACAGTGTGACCAAAAGGGTTTTCGTGCGAAACGGGTCTAATGGTGTAGGTGTGTGAAATTAGTGACCTGAGTGGAGTTGGTCACACACAAGAAACATTGTGCCCTTTCGTCTTGAGTAAAAGCCTCATCCACATGCTGTGTTGTGTCCGTATAGCTTGCATGTACTTGGTGCTGGAGCTGATGCCAGAGCCTTGCATTTCAAGGCTAGCTGAAAATTGCCTTGGCGATGAAGGTATCTCTGAACGTGGAGTTGGTTGCATTTCAATGGAGCAGTTACAGCTTTGCTTTGTCTGGAATTCTCGTAAAACTCAATTTCAACACAGTGCGTTTTATGGCAAATATGCTCAGTGTTACGAAACAGGGTTTTCGGGCGAAACAGGTCTAATGGTGATGGTGTGTGAGGTTAGTGTCGTGAGTGGAGTTGGTCTCACACAAGAAACTCTCTTCCCATTGATGTTGAGTAAAAGCCTCATCCACATGCTGTTTAGTCCGTATAGCGAACATGTATTTAAAGCCGAAGTTGATGTAAGAGCCTTCCATTTCAAAGCTAACTGAAAATTGCCTTGTTGATGAAGCGCTCTTTGAACATGGAGTTGGTTGCACTTTAATGGAGCAGTTACAGCTTTGGTTTGTGGTGTATACGCAATAAACCAGTTTTCACTGCAATGCGTTCTATGACCATTACACACACTGTGACGAAACTGTTTTTTCGTGCGAAACGGGTGTAATGGTGATGGTGTGTGAGGTTAGTGACCTGAGTGGAGTTGGTCTCACACAAGAAACATTGTGCCCTTTTGTGTTGAATAAAGCCTCATCCACATGCTGTGTTGTGTCCGTATAGCTACCATGTATTTAAAGCTGAAGTTGATGGAAGAGACCTGCATTTCAAGGCTAGCTGAAAATTGCCTTGGCGATGGAAGTATCTCTGAACGTGGAGTTCGTTGCATTTCAATGGAGCAGTTACTGCTTTGCTTTGTCTGGTATTCTCATAAAGCTCAATTTCAACACAGTGCGTTTTATGACAACTATGCACAGTGTGACCAAAAGGGTTTTCGTGCGAAACGGGTCTAATGGTGTAAGTGTGTGAGGTTAGCGACTTGAGTGGAGTTGGTCTCACACAAGAAACATTGTGCCCTTTCGTCTTGAGTAAAAGCTACATCCACATGCTTTGTTGTGTCCCTATAGCTAACATGTACTTGGTGCTGGAGCTGATGCCAGAGCCTTGCATTTCAAGGCTAGCTGAAAATTGCCTTGGCGATGAAGGTATCTCTGAACGTGGAGTTCATTGCATTTCAATGGAGCAGTTACTGCTTTGCTTTGTCTGGAATCCTATAAAGCTCAATTTTCACACAGTGCGTTTTATGGCAAATACGCACAGAGTTACAAAGCAGGGTTTTCGTGCGAAACGGGTCTAATGGTGATGGTGTGTGAGATTAGTGTCGTGAGTGGAGTTGGTCTCACACAAGAAACTCTCTGCCCATTGATGTTGAGTGAAAGCCTCATCCACATGCTGTGTTGTGTCCCTATAGCTAACATGTACTTGGTGCTGGAGCTGATGCCAGAGCCTTGCATTTCAAGGCTAGCTGAAAATTGCCTTGGCGATGGAAGTATCTCTGAACATGGAGTTCGTTGCATTTCAATGGAGCAGTTGCCGCTTTGCTTTGTCTGGAATTCTCATAAAGCTCAATTTCAACACAGTGCGTTTTATGGCAAATATGCTCAGTGTTACGAAACAGGGTTTTCGGGCGAAACGGGTCTAATGGTGATGGTGTGTGTGGTTAGTGTCGTGAGTGGAGTTGGTCTCACACAAGAAACTCTCTGCCCATTGATGTTGAGTAAAAGCCTCATCCACATGCTGTTTAGTCCGTATAGCGAACATGTATTTAAAGCCGAAGTTGATGTAAGAGCCTTCCATTTCAAAGCTAACTGAAAATTGCCTTGGTGATGAAGCGCTCTCTGAACGTGGAGTTGGTTGCACTTCAATGGAGCAGTTACAGCTTTGCTTTGTGGTGTATACGCAATAAACCAGTTTTCACTGCAATGCGTTCTATGACCATTACACACACTGTGACGAAAATGTTTTTTCGTGCGAAACGGGTGTAATGGTGATGGTGTGTGAGGTTAGTGACCTGAGTGGAGTTGGTCACACACAAGAAACTTCGTGTCCTTTTTTGTAGAATAAAGCCTCATCCACATGCTGTGTTGTGTCCGTATAGCTACCATGTATTTAAAGCTGAAGTTGATGGAAGAGACCTGCATTTCAAGGCTAGCTGAAAATTGCCTTGGCGATGGAAGTATCTCTGAACGTGGAGTTTGTTGAATTTCAATGGAGCAGTTACAGCTTTGCTTTGTCTGTAATTCTCATAAAGCTCAATTTCAACACAGTGCGTTTTATGACAAATATGCACAGTGTGACCAAAAGGGTTTTCGTGCGAAACGGGTCTAATGGTGTAAGTGTGTGAAATTAGTGACCTGAGTGGAGTTGGTCGCACACAAGAAACATTGTGCCCTTTCGTCTTGAGTAAAAGCCTCATCCATATGCTGTGTTGTGTCCGTATAGCTTGCATGTACTTGGTGCTGGAGCTGATGCCAGAGCCTTGCATTTCAAGGCTAGCTGAAAATTGCCTTGGCGATGAAGGTATCTCTGAACGTGGAGTTGGTTGCATTTCAATGGAGCAGTTACAGCTTTGCTTTGTCTGGAATTCTCGTAAAACTCAATTTCAACACAGTGCGTTTTATGGCAAATATGCTCAGTGTTACGAAACAGGGTTTTCGGGCGAAACAGGTCTAATGGTGATGGTGTGTGAGGTTAGTGTCGTGAGTGGAGTTGGTCTCACACAAGAAACTCTCTGCCCATTGATGTTGAGTGAAAGCCTCATCCACATGCTGTGTTGTGTCCCTATAGCTAACATGTACTTGGTGCTGGAGCTGATGCCAGAGCCTTGCATTTCAAGGCTAGCTGAAAATTGCCTTGGCGATGGAAGTATCTCTGAACATGGAGTTCGTTGCATTTCAATGGAGCAGTTGCAGCTTTGCTTTGTCTGGAATTCTCATAAAGCTCAATTTCAACACAGTGTGTTTTATGGCAAATATGCTCAGTGTTACGAAACAGGGTTTTCGGGCGAAACGGGTCTAATGGTGATGGTGTGTGTGGTTAGTGTCGTGAGTGGAGTTGGTCTCACACAAGAAACTCTCTGCCCATTGATGTTGAGTAAAAGCCTCATCCACATGCTGTTTAGTCCGTATAGCGAACATGTATTTAAAGCCGAAGTTGATGTAAGAGCCTTCCATTTCAAAGCTAACTGAAAATTGCCTTGGTGATGAAGCGCTCTCTGAACGTGGAGTTGGTTGCACTTCAATGGAGCAGTTACAGCTTTGCTTTGTTGTGTATACGCAATAAACCAGTTTTCACTGCAATGCGTTCTATGACCATTACACACACTGTGACGAAACTGTTTTTTCGTGCGAAACGGGTGTAATGGTGATGGTGTGTGAGGTTAGTGACCTGAGTGGAGTTGGTCACACACAAGAAACTTCGTGTCCTTTTGTGTTGAATAAAGCCTCATCCACATGCTGTGTTGTGTCCGTATAGCTACCATGTATTTAAAGCTGAAGTTGATGGAAGAGACCTGCATTTCAAGGCTAGCTGAAAATTGCCTTGGCGATGGAAGTATCTCTGAACGTGGAGTTTGTTGCATTTCAATGGAGCAGTTACAGCTTTGCTTTGTCTGGAATTCTCATAAAGCTCAATTTCAACACAGTGCGTTTTATGACAACTATGCACAGTGTGACCAAAAGGGTTTTCGTGCGAAACGGGTCTAATGGTGTAGGTGTGTGAAATTAGTGACCTGAGTGGAGTTGGTCGCACACAAGAAACATTAAGCCCTTTCGTCTTGAGTAAAAGCCTCATCCACATGCTGTGTTGTGTCCGCATAGCTTGCATGTACTTGGTGCTGGAGCTGATGCCATTGCCTTGCATTTCAAGGCTAGCTGAAAATTGCCTTGGCGATGAAGGTATCTCTGAACGTGGAGTTGGTTGCATTTCAATGGAGCAGTTACAGCTTTGCTTTGTCTGGAATTCTCGTAAAACTCAATTTCAACACAGTGCGTTTTATGGCAAATATGCTCAGTGTTACGAAACAGGGTTTTCAGGCGAAACAGGTCTAATGGTGATGGTGTGTGAGGTTAGTGTCGTGAGTGGAGTTGGTCTCACACAAGAAACTCTCTTCCCATTGATGTTGAGTAAAAGCCTCATCCACATGCTGTTTAGTCCGTATAGCGAACATGTATTTAAAGCCGAAGTTGATGTAAGAGCCTTCCATTTCAAAGCTAACTGAAAATTGCCTTGGTGATGAAGCGCTCTCTGAACGTGGAGTTGGTTGCACTTTAATGGAGCAGTTACAGCTTTGGTTTGTGGTGTATACGCAATAAACCAGTTTTCACTGCAATGCGTTCTATGACCATTACACACACTGTGACGAAACTGTTTTTTCGTGCGAAACGGGTGTAATGGTGATGGTGTGTGAGGTTAGTGACCTGAGTGGAGTTGGTCTCACACAAGAAACATTGTGCCCTTTTGTGTTGAATAAAGCCTCATCCACATGCTGTGTTGTGTCCGTATAGCTACCATGTATTTAAAGCTGAAGTTGATGGAAGAGACCTGCATTTCAAGGCTAGCTGAAAATTGCCTTGGCGATGGAAGTATCTCTGAACGTGGAGTTCGTTGCATTTCAATGGAGCAGTTACTGCTTTGCTTTGTCTGGTATTCTCATAAAGCTCAATTTCAACACAGTGCGTTTTATGACAACTATGCACAGTGTGACCAAAAGGGTTTTCGTGCGAAACGGGTCTAATGGTGTAAGTGTGTGAGGTTAGCGACTTGAGTGGAGTTGGTCTCACACAAGAAACATTGTGCCCTTTCGTCTTGAGTAAAAGCTACATCCACATGCTTTGTTGTGTCCCTATAGCTAACATGTACTTGGTGCTGGAGCTGATGCCAGAGCCTTGCATTTCAAGGCTAGCTGAAAATTGCCTTGGCGATGAAGGTATCTCTGAACGTGGAGTTCATTGCATTTCAATGGAGCCGTTACTGCTTTGCTTTGTCTGGAATTATATAAAGCTCAATTTTCACACAGTGCATTTTATGGCAAATACGCACAGAGTTACAAAGCAGGGTTTTCGTGCGAAACGGGTCTAATGGTGATGGTGTGTGAGATTAGTGTCGTGAGTGGAGTTGGTCTCACACAAGAAACTCTCTGCCCATTGATGTTGAGTAAAAGCCTCATCCACATGCTGCTTAGTCCGTATAGCGAACATGTATTTAAAGCCGAACTTGATGTAAGAGCCTTCCATTTCAAAGCTAACTGAAAATTGCCTTGGTGATGAAGTGTTCTCTGAACGTGGAGTTGGTTGCACTTCAATGGAGCAGTTACAGCTTTGCTTTGTGGTGCATACGCAATAAACCAGTTTTCACTGCAATGCGTTCTATGACCATTACACACACTGTGACGAAACTGTTTTTTCGTGCGAAACGGGTGTAATGGTGATGGTGTGTGAGGTTAGTGACCTGAGTGGAGTTGGTCACACACAAGAAACATTGTGCCCTTTTGTGTTGAATAAAGCCTCATCCACATGCTGTGTTGTGTCCGTATAGCTACCATGTATTTAAAGCTGAAGTTGATGGAAGAGACCTGCATTTCAAGGCTTGCTGAAAATTGCCTTGGCGATGGAAGTATCTCTGAACATGGAGTTCGTTGCATTTCAATGGAGCAGTTACTGCTTTGCTTTGTCTGGAATTCTAATAAAGCTCAATTTCAACACAGTGCGTTTTATGACAAATATGCACAGTGTGACCAAAAGGGTTTTCGTGCGAAACGGGTCTAATGGTGTAAGTGTGTGAGGTTAGCGACTTGAGTGGAGTTGGTCGCACACAAGAAACATTGTGCCCTTTCGTCTTGAGTAAAAGCTACATCCACATGCTGTGTTGTGTCCCTATAGCTAACATGTACTTGGTGCTGGAGCTGATGCCATTGCCTTGCATTTCAAGGCTAGCTGAAAATTGCCTTGGCATGAAGGTATCTCTGAACGTGGAGTTCATTGCATTTCAATGGAGCAGTTACTGCTTTGCTTTGTCTGGAATCCTATAAAGCTCAATTTTCACACAGTGCGTTTTATGACAAATACGCACAGAGTTACAAAGCAGGGTTTTCGTGCGAAACGGGTCTAATGGTGATGGTGTGTGAGGTTAGCGACTTGAGTGGAGTTGGTCTCACACAAGAAACTCTCTGCCCATTGATTTTGAGTGAAAGCCTCATCTACATGCTGCTTAGTCCATATAGCGAACATGTACTTGGTGCTGGAGCTGATGCCAGAGCCTTGCATTTCAAGGCTAGCTGAAAATTGCCTTGGCGATGAAGGTATCTCTGAACGTGGAGTTCGTTGCATTTCAACGGAGCAGTTACTGCTTTGCTTTGTCTGGAATTCTCATAAAGCTCAGTTTCAACACAGTGCGTTTTATGACAAATACGCACAGTGTGACCAAAAGGGTTTTCGTGCGAAACGGGTCTAATTGTGTAAGTGTGTGAGGTTAGCGACTTGAGTGGAGTTGATCGCACACAAGAAACATTGTGCCCTTTCGTGTTGAAGAAAAGCTACATCCACAAGCTGTGCTGTGTCCCTATAGCTTGCATGTACTTAGTGCTGGAGCTGATGCCATTGCCTTGCATTTCAAGGCTAGCTGAAAATTGCCTTGGCGATGAAGGTATCTCTGAACGTGGAGTTCGTTGCGTTTCAATGGAGCAGTTACAGCTTTGCTTTGTCTGGAATTCTCGTAAAACTCAATTTCAACACAGTGCGTTTTATGGCAAATATGCTCAGTGTTACGAAACAGGGTTTTCGGGCGAAACAGGTCTAATGGTGATGGTGTGTGAGGTTAGTGTCGTGAGTGGAGTTGGTCTCACACAAGAAACATTGTGCCCATTGATGTTGAGTAAAAGCCTCATCCACATGCTGTTTAGTCCGTATAGCGAACATGTATTTAAAGCCGAAGTTGATGTAAGAGCCTTCCATTTCAAAGCTAACTGAAAATTGCCTTGGTGATGAAGCGCTCTCTGAACGTGGAGTTGGTTGCACTTTAATGGAGCAGTTACAGCTTTGGTTTGTGGTGTATACGCAATAAACCAGTTTTCACTGCAATGCGTTCTATGACCATTACACACACTGTGACGAAACTGTTTTTTCGTGCGAAACGGGTGTAATGGTGATGGTGTGTGAGGTTAGTGACCTGAGTGGAGTTGGTCTCACACAAGAAACATTGTGCCCTTTTGTGTTGAATAAAGCCTCATCCACATGCTGTGTTGTGTCCGTATAGCTACCATGTATTTAAAGCTGAAGTTGATGGAAGAGACCTGCATTTCAAGGCTAGCTGAAAATTGCCTTGGCGATGGAAGTATCTCTGAACGTGGAGTTCGTTGCATTTCAATGGAGCAGTTACTGCTTTGCTTTGTCTGGTATTCTCATAAAGCTCAATTTCAACACAGTGCGTTTTATGACAACTATGCACAGTGTGACCAAAAGGGTTTTCGTGCGAAACGGGTCTAATGGTGTAAGTGTGTGAGGTTAGCGACTTGAGTGGAGTTGGTCTCACACAAGAAACATTGTGCCCTTTCGTCTTGAGTAAAAGCTACATCCACATGCTTTGTTGTGTCCCTATAGCTAACATGTACTTGGTGCTGGAGCTGATGCCAGAGCCTTGCATTTCAAGGCTAGCTGAAAATTGCCTTGGCGATGAAGGTATCTCTGAACGTGGAGTTCATTGCATTTCAATGGAGCCGTTACTGCTTTGCTTTGTCTGGAATTATATAAAGCTCAATTTTCACACAGTGCATTTTATGGCAAATACGCACAGAGTTACAAAGCAGGGTTTTCGTGCGAAACGGGTCTAATGGTGATGGTGTGTGAGATTAGTGTCGTGAGTGGAGTTGGTCTCACACAAGAAACTCTCTGCCCATTGATGTTGAGTAAAAGCCTCATCCACATGCTGCTTAGTCCGTATAGCGAACATGTATTTAAAGCCGAACTTGATGTAAGAGCCTTCCATTTCAAAGCTAACTGAAAATTGCCTTGGTGATGAAGTGTTCTCTGAACGTGGAGTTGGTTGCACTTCAATGGAGCAGTTACAGCTTTGCTTTGTGGTGCATACGCAATAAACCAGTTTTCACTGCAATGCGTTCTATGACCATTACACACACTGTGACGAAACTGTTTTTTCGTGCGAAACGGGTGTAATGGTGATGGTGTGTGAGGTTAGTGACCTGAGTGGAGTTGGTCACACACAAGAAACATTGTGCCCTTTTGTGTTGAATAAAGCCTCATCCACATGCTGTGTTGTGTCCGTATAGCTACCATGTATTTAAAGCTGAAGTTGATGGAAGAGACCTGCATTTCAAGGCTTGCTGAAAATTGCCTTGGCGATGGAAGTATCTCTGAACATGGAGTTCGTTGCATTTCAATGGAGCAGTTACTGCTTTGCTTTGTCTGGAATTCTAATAAAGCTCAATTTCAACACAGTGCGTTTTATGACAAATATGCACAGTGTGACCAAAAGGGTTTTCGTGCGAAACGGGTCTAATGGTGTAAGTGTGTGAGGTTAGCGACTTGAGTGGAGTTGGTCGCACACAAGAAACATTGTGCCCTTTCGTCTTGAGTAAAAGCTACATCCACATGCTGTGTTGTGTCCCTATAGCTAACATGTACTTGGTGCTGGAGCTGATGCCATTGCCTTGCATTTCAAGGCTAGCTGAAAATTGCCTTGGCATGAAGGTATCTCTGAACGTGGAGTTCATTGCATTTCAATGGAGCAGTTACTGCTTTGCTTTGTCTGGAATCCTATAAAGCTCAATTTTCACACAGTGCGTTTTATGACAAATACGCACAGAGTTACAAAGCAGGGTTTTCGTGCGAAACGGGTCTAATGGTGATGGTGTGTGAGGTTAGCGACTTGAGTGGAGTTGGTCTCACACAAGAAACTCTCTGCCCATTGATTTTGAGTGAAAGCCTCATCTACATGCTGCTTAGTCCATATAGCGAACATGTACTTGGTGCTGGAGCTGATGCCAGAGCCTTGCATTTCAAGGCTAGCTGAAAATTGCCTTGGCGATGAAGGTATCTCTGAACGTGGAGTTCGTTGCATTTCAACGGAGCAGTTACTGCTTTGCTTTGTCTGGAATTCTCATAAAGCTCAGTTTCAACACAGTGCGTTTTATGACAAATACGCACAGTGTGACCAAAAGGGTTTTCGTGCGAAACGGGTCTAATTGTGTAAGTGTGTGAGGTTAGCGACTTGAGTGGAGTTGATCGCACACAAGAAACATTGTGCCCTTTCGTGTTGAAGAAAAGCTACATCCACAAGCTGTGCTGTGTCCCTATAGCTTGCATGTACTTAGTGCTGGAGCTGATGCCATTGCCTTGCATTTCAAGGCTAGCTGAAAATTGCCTTGGCGATGAAGGTATCTCTGAACGTGGAGTTCGTTGCGTTTCAATGGAGCAGTTACAGCTTTGCTTTGTCTGGAATTCTCGTAAAACTCAATTTCAACACAGTGCGTTTTATGGCAAATATGCTCAGTGTTACGAAACAGGGTTTTCGGGCGAAACAGGTCTAATGGTGATGGTGTGTGAGGTTAGTGTCGTGAGTGGAGTTGGTCTCACACAAGAAACATTGTGCCCATTGATGTTGAGTAAAAGCCTCATCCACATGCTGTTTAGTCCGTATAGCGAACATGTATTTAAAGCCGAAGTTGATGTAAGAGCCTTCCATTTCAAAGCTAACTGAAAATTGCCTTGGTGATGAAGCGCTCTCTGAACGTGGAGTTGGTTGCACTTCAATGGAGCAGTTACAGCTTTGCTTTGTTGTGTATACGCAATAAACCAGTTTTCACTGCAATGCGTTCTATGACCATTACACACACTGTGACGAAACTGTTTTTTCGTGCGAAACGGGTGTAATGGTGATGGTGTGTGAGGTTAGTGACCTGAGTGGAGTTGGTCACACACAAGAAACTTCGTGTCCTTTTGTGTTGAATAAAGCCTCATCCACATGCTGTGTTGTGTCCGTATAGCTACCATGTATTTAAAGCTGAAGTTGATGGAAGAGACCTGCATTTCAAGGCTAGCTGAAAATTGCCTTGGCGATGGAAGTATCTCTGAACGTGGAGTTTGTTGCATTTCAATGGAGCAGTTACAGCTTTGCTTTGTCTGGAATTCTCATAAAGCTCAATTTCAACACAGTGCGTTTTATGACAACTATGCACAGTGTGACCAAAAGGGTTTTCGTGCGAAACGGGTCTAATGGTGATGGTGTGTGAAATTAGTGACCTGAGTGGAGTTGGTCGCACACAAGAAACATTAAGCCCTTTCGTCTTCAGTAAAAGCCTCATCCACATGCTGTGTTGTGTCCGCATAGCTTGCATGTACTTGGTGCTGGAGCTGATGCCATTGCCTTGCATTTCAAGGCTAGCTGAAAATTGCCTTGGCGATGAAGGTATCTCTGAACGTGGAGTTGGTTGCATTTCAATGGAGCAGTTACAGCTTTGCTTTGTCTGGAATTCTCGTAAAACTCAATTTCAACACAGTGCGTTTTATGGCAAATATGCTCAGTGTTACGAAACAGGGTTTTCCGGCGAAACAGGTCTAATGGTGATGGTGTGTGAGGTTAGTGTCGTGAGTGGAGTTGGTCTCACACAAGAAACTCTCTTCCCATTGATGTTGAGTAAAAGCCTCATCCACATGCTGTTTAGTCCGTATAGCGAACATGTATTTAAAGCCGAAGTTGATGTAAGAGCCTTCCATTTCAAAGCTAACTGAAAATTGCCTTGGTGATGAAGCGCTCTCTGAACGTGGAGTTGGTTGCACTTTAATGGAGCAGTTACAGCTTTGGTTTGTGGTGTATACGCAATAAACCAGTTTTCACTGCAATGCGTTCTATGACCATTACACACACTGTGACGAAACTGTTTTTTCGTGCGAAACGGGTGTAATGGTGATGGTGTGTGAGGTTAGTGACCTGAGTGGAGTTGGTCTCACACAAGAAACATTGTGCCCTTTTGTGTTGAATAAAGCCTCATCCACATGCTGTGTTGTGTCCGTATAGCTACCATGTATTTAAAGCTGAAGTTGATGGAAGAGACCTGCATTTCAAGGCTAGCTGAAAATTGCCTTGGCGATGGAAGTATCTCTGAACGTGGAGTTCGTTGCATTTCAATGGAGCAGTTACTGCTTTGCTTTGTCTGGTATTCTCATAAAGCTCAATTTCAACACAGTGCGTTTTATGACAACTATGCACAGTGTGACCAAAAGGGTTTTCGTGCGAAACGGGTCTAATGGTGTAAGTGTGTGAGGTTAGCGACTTGAGTGGAGTTGGTCTCACACAAGAAACATTGTGCCCTTTCGTCTTGAGTAAAAGCTACATCCACATGCTTTGTTGTGTCCCTATAGCTAACATGTACTTGGTGCTGGAGCTGATGCCAGAGCCTTGCATTTCAAGGCTAGCTGAAAATTGCCTTGGCGATGAAGGTATCTCTGAACGTGGAGTTCATTGCATTTCAATGGAGCCGTTACTGCTTTGCTTTGTCTGGAATTATATAAAGCTCAATTTTCACACAGTGCATTTTATGGCAAATACGCACAGAGTTACAAAGCAGGGTTTTCGTGCGAAACGGGTCTAATGGTGATGGTGTGTGAGATTAGTGTCGTGAGTGGAGTTGGTCTCACACAAGAAACTCTCTGCCCATTGATGTTGAGTGAAAGCCTCATCCACATGCTGTGTTGTGTCCCTATAGCTAACATGTACTTGGTGCTGGAGCTGATGCCAGAGCCTTGCATTTCAAGGCTAGCTGAAAATTGCCTTGGCGATGGAAGTATCTCTGAACATGGAGTTCGTTGCATTTCAATGGAGCAGTTGCAGCTTTGCTTTGTCTGGAATTCTCATAAAGCTCAATTTCAACACAGTGCGTTTTATGGCAAATATGCTCAGTGTTACGAAACAGGGTTTTCGGGCTAAACAGGTCTAATGGTGATGGTGTGTGAGGTTAGTGTCGTGAGTGGAGTTGGTCTCACACAAGAAACTCTCTTCCCATTGATGTTGAGTAAAAGCCTCATCCACATGCTGTTTAGTCCGTATAGCGAACATGTATTTAAAGCCGAAGTTGATGTAAGAGCCTTCCATTTCAAAGCTAACTGAAAATTGCCTTGGTGATGAAGCGCTCTCTGAACGTGGAGTTGGTTGCACTTTAATGGAGCAGTTACAGCTTTGGTTTGTGGTGTATACGCAATAAACCAGTTTTCACTGCAATGCGTTCTATGACCATTACACACACTGTGACGAAACTGTTTTTTCGTGCGAAACGGGTGTAATGGTGATGGTGTGTGAGGTTAGTGACCTGAGTGGAGTTGGTCTCACACAAGAAACATTGTGCCCTTTTGTGTTGAATAAAGCCTCATCCACATGCTGTGTTGTGTCCGTATAGCTACCATGTATTTAAAGCTGAAGTTGATGGAAGAGACCTGCATTTCAAGGCTAGCTGAAAATTGCCTTGGCGATGGAAGTATCTCTGAACGTGGAGTTCGTTGCATTTCAATGGAGCAGTTACTGCTTTGCTTTGTCTGGTATTCTCATAAAGCTCAATTTCAACACAGTGCGTTTTATGACAACTATGCACAGTGTGACCAAAAGGGTTTTCGTGCGAAACGGGTCTAATGGTGTAAGTGTGTGAGGTTAGCGACTTGAGTGGAGTTGGTCTCACACAAGAAACATTGTGCCCTTTCGTCTTGAGTAAAAGCTACATCCACATGCTTTGTTGTGTCCCTATAGCTAACATGTACTTGGTGCTGGAGCTGATGCCAGAGCCTTGCATTTCAAGGCTAGCTGAAAATTGCCTTGGCGATGAAGGTATCTCTGAACGTGGAGTTCATTGCATTTCAATGGAGCCGTTACTGCTTTGCTTTGTCTGGAATTATATAAAGCTCAATTTTCACACAGTGCATTTTATGGCAAATACGCACAGAGTTACAAAGCAGGGTTTTCGTGCGAAACGGGTCTAATGGTGATGGTGTGTGAGATTAGTGTCGTGAGTGGAGTTGGTCTCACACAAGAAACTCTCTGCCCATTGATGTTGAGTAAAAGCCTCATCCACATGCTGCTTAGTCCGTATAGCGAACATGTATTTAAAGCCGAACTTGATGTAAGAGCCTTCCATTTCAAAGCTAACTGAAAATTGCCTTGGTGATGAAGTGTTCTCTGAACGTGGAGTTGGTTGCACTTCAATGGAGCAGTTACAGCTTTGCTTTGTGGTGCATACGCAATAAACCAGTTTTCACTGCAATGCGTTCTATGACCATTACACACACTGTGACGAAACTGTTTTTTCGTGCGAAACGGGTGTAATGGTGATGGTGTGTGAGGTTAGTGACCTGAGTGGAGTTGGTCACACACAAGAAACATTGTGCCCTTTTGTGTTGAATAAAGCCTCATCCACATGCTGTGTTGTGTCCGTATAGCTACCATGTATTTAAAGCTGAAGTTGATGGAAGAGACCTGCATTTCAAGGCTTGCTGAAAATTGCCTTGGCGATGGAAGTATCTCTGAACATGGAGTTCGTTGCATTTCAATGGAGCAGTTACTGCTTTGCTTTGTCTGGAATTCTAATAAAGCTCAATTTCAACACAGTGCGTTTTATGACAAATATGCACAGTGTGACCAAAAGGGTTTTCGTGCGAAACGGGTCTAATGGTGTAAGTGTGTGAGGTTAGCGACTTGAGTGGAGTTGGTCGCACACAAGAAACATTGTGCCCTTTCGTCTTGAGTAAAAGCTACATCCACATGCTGTGTTGTGTCCCTATAGCTAACATGTACTTGGTGCTGGAGCTGATGCCATTGCCTTGCATTTCAAGGCTAGCTGAAAATTGCCTTGGCATGAAGGTATCTCTGAACGTGGAGTTCATTGCATTTCAATGGAGCAGTTACTGCTTTGCTTTGTCTGGAATCCTATAAAGCTCAATTTTCACACAGTGCGTTTTATGACAAATACGCACAGAGTTACAAAGCAGGGTTTTCGTGCGAAACGGGTCTAATGGTGATGGTGTGTGAGGTTAGCGACTTGAGTGGAGTTGGTCTCACACAAGAAACTCTCTGCCCATTGATTTTGAGTGAAAGCCTCATCTACATGCTGCTTAGTCCATATAGCGAACATGTACTTGGTGCTGGAGCTGATGCCAGAGCCTTGCATTTCAAGGCTAGCTGAAAATTGCCTTGGCGATGAAGGTATCTCTGAACGTGGAGTTCGTTGCATTTCAACGGAGCAGTTACTGCTTTGCTTTGTCTGGAATTCTCATAAAGCTCAGTTTCAACACAGTGCGTTTTATGACAAATACGCACAGTGTGACCAAAAGGGTTTTCGTGCGAAACGGGTCTAATTGTGTAAGTGTGTGAGGTTAGCGACTTGAGTGGAGTTGATCGCACACAAGAAACATTGTGCCCTTTCGTGTTGAAGAAAAGCTACATCCACAAGCTGTGCTGTGTCCCTATAGCTTGCATGTACTTAGTGCTGGAGCTGATGCCATTGCCTTGCATTTCAAGGCTAGCTGAAAATTGCCTTGGCGATGAAGGTATCTCTGAACGTGGAGTTCGTTGCGTTTCAATGGAGCAGTTACAGCTTTGCTTTGTCTGGAATTCTCGTAAAACTCAATTTCAACACAGTGCGTTTTATGGCAAATATGCTCAGTGTTACGAAACAGGGTTTTCGGGCGAAACAGGTCTAATGGTGATGGTGTGTGAGGTTAGTGTCGTGAGTGGAGTTGGTCTCACACAAGAAACATTGTGCCCATTGATGTTGAGTAAAAGCCTCATCCACATGCTGTTTAGTCCGTATAGCGAACATGTATTTAAAGCCGAAGTTGATGTAAGAGCCTTCCATTTCAAAGCTAACTGAAAATTGCCTTGGTGATGAAGCGCTCTCTGAACGTGGAGTTGGTTGCACTTCAATGGAGCAGTTACAGCTTTGCTTTGTTGTGTATACGCAATAAACCAGTTTTCACTGCAATGCGTTCTATGACCATTACACACACTGTGACGAAACTGTTTTTTCGTGCGAAACGGGTGTAATGGTGATGGTGTGTGAGGTTAGTGACCTGAGTGGAGTTGGTCACACACAAGAAACTTCGTGTCCTTTTGTGTTGAATAAAGCCTCATCCACATGCTGTGTTGTGTCCGTATAGCTACCATGTATTTAAAGCTGAAGTTGATGGAAGAGACCTGCATTTCAAGGCTAGCTGAAAATTGCCTTGGCGATGGAAGTATCTCTGAACGTGGAGTTTGTTGCATTTCAATGGAGCAGTTACAGCTTTGCTTTGTCTGGAATTCTCATAAAGCTCAATTTCAACACAGTGCGTTTTATGACAACTATGCACAGTGTGACCAAAAGGGTTTTCGTGCGAAACGGGTCTAATGGTGTAGGTGTGTGAAATTAGTGACCTGAGTGGAGTTGGTCGCACACAAGAAACATTAAGCCCTTTCGTCTTCAGTAAAAGCCTCATCCACATGCTGTGTTGTGTCCGCATAGCTTGCATGTACTTGGTGCTGGAGCTGATGCCATTGCCTTGCATTTCAAGGCTAGCTGAAAATTGCCTTGGCGATGAAGGTATCTCTGAACGTGGAGTTGGTTGCATTTCAATGGAGCAGTTACAGCTTTGCTTTGTCTGGAATTCTCGTAAAACTCAATTTCAACACAGTGCGTTTTATGGCAAATATGCTCAGTGTTACGAAACAGGGTTTTCCGGCGAAACAGGTCTAATGGTGATGGTGTGTGAGGTTAGTGTCGTGAGTGGAGTTGGTCTCACACAAGAAACTCTCTTCCCATTGATGTTGAGTAAAAGCCTCATCCACATGCTGTTTAGTCCGTATAGCGAACATGTATTTAAAGCCGAAGTTGATGTAAGAGCCTTCCATTTCAAAGCTAACTGAAAATTGCCTTGGTGATGAAGCGCTCTCTGAACGTGGAGTTGGTTGCACTTTAATGGAGCAGTTACAGCTTTGGTTTGTGGTGTATACGCAATAAACCAGTTTTCACTGCAATGCGTTCTATGACCATTACACACACTGTGACGAAACTGTTTTTTCGTGCGAAACGGGTGTAATGGTGATGGTGTGTGAGGTTAGTGACCTGAGTGGAGTTGGTCTCACACAAGAAACATTGTGCCCTTTTGTGTTGAATAAAGCCTCATCCACATGCTGTGTTGTGTCCGTATAGCTACCATGTATTTAAAGCTGAAGTTGATGGAAGAGACCTGCATTTCAAGGCTAGCTGAAAATTGCCTTGGCGATGGAAGTATCTCTGAACGTGGAGTTCGTTGCATTTCAATGGAGCAGTTACTGCTTTGCTTTGTCTGGTATTCTCATAAAGCTCAATTTCAACACAGTGCGTTTTATGACAACTATGCACAGTGTGACCAAAAGGGTTTTCGTGCGAAACGGGTCTAATGGTGTAAGTGTGTGAGGTTAGCGACTTGAGTGGAGTTGGTCTCACACAAGAAACATTGTGCCCTTTCGTCTTGAGTAAAAGCTACATCCACATGCTTTGTTGTGTCCCTATAGCTAACATGTACTTGGTGCTGGAGCTGATGCCAGAGCCTTGCATTTCAAGGCTAGCTGAAAATTGCCTTGGCGATGAAGGTATCTCTGAACGTGGAGTTCATTGCATTTCAATGGAGCCGTTACTGCTTTGCTTTGTCTGGAATTATATAAAGCTCAATTTTCACACAGTGCATTTTATGGCAAATACGCACAGAGTTACAAAGCAGGGTTTTCGTGCGAAACGGGTCTAATGGTGATGGTGTGTGAGATTAGTGTCGTGAGTGGAGTTGGTCTCACACAAGAAACTCTCTGCCCATTGATGTTGAGTGAAAGCCTCATCCACATGCTGTGTTGTGTCCCTATAGCTAACATGTACTTGGTGCTGGAGCTGATGCCAGAGCCTTGCATTTCAAGGCTAGCTGAAAATTGCCTTGGCGATGGAAGTATCTCTGAACATGGAGTTCGTTGCATTTCAATGGAGCAGTTGCAGCTTTGCTTTGTCTGGAATTCTCATAAAGCTCAATTTCAACACAGTGCGTTTTATGGCAAATATGCTCAGTGTTACGAAACAGGGTTTTTGTGCGAAACGGGTCTAATGGTGATGGTGTGTGAGGTTAGTGTCGTGAGTGGAGTTGGTCTCACACAAGAAACTCTCTGCCCATTGATGTTGAGTAAAAGCCTCATCCACATGCTGTTTAGTCCGTATAGCTAACATGTATTTAAAGCCGAAGTTGATGGAAGAGCCTTCCATTTCAAAGCTAACTGAAAATTGCCTTGGCTGTGAAGTGTTCTCTGAACCTGGAGTTGGTTGCACTTCAATGGAGCAGTTACAGCTTTGCTTTGTGGTGTAATCGCAATAAACCAGTTTTCACTGCAATGCGTTCTATGACCATTACACACACTGTGACGAAACTGTTTTTTTGTGCGAAACGGGTGTAATGGTGATGGTGTGTGAGGTTAGTGACCTGAGTGGAGTTGGTCTCACACAAGAAACTCTCTGCCCATTGATGTTGAGTAAAAGCCTCATCCACATGCTGCTTAGTCCGTATAGCGAACATGTATTTCAAGCCGAAGTTGATGTAAGAGCCTTCCATTTCAAAGCTAACTGAAAATTGCCTTGGTGATGAAGTGTTCTCTGAACGTGGAGTTGGTTGCACTTTAATGGAGCAGTTACATCTTTGCTTTGTGGTGTATACGCAATAAACCAGTTTTCACTGCAATGCGTTCTATGACCATTACACACACTGTGACGAAACTGTTTTTTCGTGCGAAACGGGTGTAATGGTGATGGTGTGTGAGGTTAGTGACCTGATTGGAGTTGGTCACACACAAGAAACATTGTGCCCTTTTCGTTGAATAAAGCCTCATCCACATGCTGTGTTGTGTCCGTATAGCTACCATGTATTTAAAGCTGAAGTTGATGGAAGAGACCTGCATTTCAAGGCTAGCTGAAAATTGCCTTGGCGATGGAAGTATCTCTGAACGTGGAGTTCGTTGCATTTCAATGGAGCAGTTACTGCTTTGCTTTGTCTGGAATTCTCATAAAGCTCAGTTTCAACACAGTGCGTTTTATGACAAATACGCACAGTGTGACCAAAAGGGTTTTCGTGCGAAACGGGTCTAATGGTGTAAGTGTGTGAGGTTAGCGACTTGAGTGGAGTTGGTCTCACACAAGAAACTCTCTGCCCATTGATGTTGAGTGAAAGCCTCATCCACATGTTGTGTTTTGTCCCTATAGCTAACATGTACTTGGTGCTGGAGCTGATGCCAGAGCCTTGCATTTCAAGGCTAGCTGAAAATTGCCTTGGCAATGAAGGTATCTCTGAACGTGGAGTTCGTTGCATTTCAACGGAGCAGTTACTGCTTTGCTTTGTCTGGAATTCTCATAAAGCTCAGTTTCAACACAGTGCGTTTTATGACAAATACGCACAGTGTGACCAAAAGGGTTTTCGTGCGAAACGGGTCTAATTGTGTAAGTGTGTGAGGTTAGCGACTTGAGTGGAGTTGGTCGCACACAAGAAACATTGTGCCCTTTCGTTTGAAGAAAAGCTACATCCACAAGCTGTGCTGTGTCCCTATAGCTTGCATGTACTTAGTGCTGGAGCTGATGCCATTGCCTTGCATTTCAAGGCTAGCTGAAAATTGCCTTGGCGATGAAGGTATCTCTGAACGTGGAGTTCGTTGCGTTTCAATGGAGCAGTTACAGCTTTGCTTTGTCTGGAATTCTCGTAAAGCTCAATTTCAACACAGTGCGTTTTATGGCAAATATGCTCAGTGTTACGAAACAGGGTTTTCAGGCGAAACGGGTCTAATGGTGATGGTGTGTGAGGTTAGTGTCGTGAGTGGAGTTGGTCTCACACAAGAAACTCTCTGCCCATTGATGTTGAGTAAAAGCCTCATCCACATGCTGTTTAGTCCGTATAGTGAACATGTATTTAAAGCCGAAGTTGATGTAAGAGCCTTCCATTTCAAAGCTAACTGAAAATTGCCTTGGTGATGAAGCGCTCTCTGAACGTGGAGTTGGTTGCACTTCAATGGAGCAGTTACAGCTTTGCTTTGTGGTGTATACGCAATAAACCAGTTTTCACTGCAATGCGTTCTATGACCATTACACACACTGTGACGAAACTGTTTTTTCGTGCGAAACGGGTGTGTAATGGTGATGGTGTGTGAGGTTAGTGACCTGAGTGGAGTTGGTCACACACAAGAAACTTCGTGTCCTTTTGTGTTGAATAAAGCCTCATCCACATGCTGTGTTGTGTCCGTATAGCGAACATGTATTTAAAGCTGAAGTTGATGGAAGAGACCTGCATTTCAAGGCTAGCTGAAAATTGCCTTGGCGATGGAAGTATCTCTGAACGTGGAGTTTGTTGCATTTCAATGGAGCAGTTACAGCTTTGCTTTGTCTGGTATTCTCATAAAGCTCAATTTCAACACAGTGCGTTTTATGACAAATATGCACAGTGTGACCAAAAGGGTTTTCGTGCGAAACGGGTCTAATGGTGTAGGTGTGTGAAATTAGTGACCTGAGTGGAGTTGGTCGCACACAAGAAACATTGTGCCCTTTCGTCTTGAGTAAAAGCCTCATCCACATGCTGTTTAGTCCGTATAGCGAACATGTATTTAAAGCCGAAGTTGATGTAAGAGCCTTCCATTTCAAAGCTAACTGAAAATTGCCTTGGTGATGAAGTGTTCTCTGAACGTGGAGTTGGTTGCACTTTAATGGAGCAGTTACAGCTTTGCTTTGTGGTGTATACGCAATAAACCAGTTTTCACTGCAATGCGTTCTATGACCATTACACACACTGTGACGAAACTGTTTTTTCGTGCGAAACGGGTGTAATGGTGATGGTGTGTGAGGTTAGTGACCTGATTGGAGTTGGTCACACACAAGAAACATTGTGCCCTTTTGCGTTGAATAAAGCCTCATCCACATGCTGTGTTGTGTCCGTATAGCTACCATGTATTTAAAGCTGAAGTTGATGGAAGAGACCTGCATTTCAAGGCTAGCTGAAAATTGCCTTGGCGATGGAAGTATCTCTGAACATGGAGTTCGTTGCATTTCAATGGAGCAGTTACTGCTTTGCTTTGTCTGGAATTCTCATAAAGCTCAGTTTCAACACAGTGCGTTTTATGACAAATACGCACAGTGTGACCAAAAGGGTTTTCGTGCGAAACGGGTCTAATGGTGTAAGTGTGTGAGGTTAGCGACTTGAGTGGAGTTGGTCGCACACAAGAAACATTGTGCCCTTTCGTCTTGAGTAAAAGCTACATCCACATGCTGTGTTGTGTCCCTATAGCTAACATGTACTTGGTGCTGGAGCTGATGCCATTGCCTTGCATTTCAAGGCTAGCTGAAAATTGCCTTGGCGATGAAGGTATCTCTGAACGTGGAGTTCATTGCATTTCAATGGAGCAGTTACTGCTTTGCTTTGTCTGGAATCCTATAAAGCTCAATTTTCACACAGTGCGTTTTATGACAAATACGCACAGAGTTACAAAGCAGGGTTTTCGTGCGAAACGGGTCTAATGGTGATGGTGTGTGAGGTTAGTGACTTGAGTGGAGTTGGTCTCACACAAGAAACTCTTTGCCCATTGATGTTGAGTGAAAGCCTCATCCACATGCTGGTTAGTCCATATAGCGAACATGTACTTGGTGCTGGAGCTGATGCCAGAGCCTTGCATTTCAAGGCTGGCTGAAAATTGCCTTGGCGATGGAAGTATCTCTGAACGTGGAGTTTGTTGCATTTCAATGGAGCAGTTACTGCTTTGCTTTGTCTGGAATTCTCATAAAGCTCAATTTCAACACAGTGCGTTTTATGACAAATATGCACAGTGTGACCAAAAGGGTTTTCTTGCGAAACGGGTCTAATGGTGTAGGTGTGTGAAATTAGTGACCTGAGTGGAGTTGGTCGCACACAAGAAACATTGTGCCCTTTCGTCTTGAGTAAAAGCCTCATCCACATGCTGTGTTTTGTCCGTATAGCTTGCATGTACTTGGTGCTGGAGCTGATGCCAGAGCCTTGCATTTCAAGGCTAGCTGAAAATTGCCTTGGCGATGAAGGTATCTCTGAACGTGGAGTTGGTTGCATTTCAATGGAGCAGTTACAGCTTTGCTTTGTCTGGAATTCTCGTAAAACTCAATTTCAACACAGTGCGTTTTATGGCAAATATGCTCAGTGTTACGAAACAGGGTTTTCGGGCGAAACAGGTCTAATGGTGATGGTGTGTGAGATTAGTGTCGTGAGTGGAGTTGGTCTCACACAAGAAACTCTCTTCCCATTGATGTTGAGTAAAAGCCTCATCCACATGCTGTTTAGTCCGTATAGCGAACATGTATTTAAAGCCGAAGTTGATGTAAGAGCCTTCCATTTCAAAGCTAACTGAAAATTGCCTTGGTGATGAAGCGCTCTCTGAACGTGGAGTTGGTTGCACTTTAATGGAGCAGTTACAGCTTTGGTTTGTGGTGTATACGCAATAAACCAGTTTTCACTGCAATGCGTTCTATGACCATTACACACACTGTGACGAAACTGTTTTTTCGTGCGAAACGGGTGTAATGGTGATGGTGTGTGAGGTTAGTGACCTGAGTGGAGTTGGTCTCACACAAGAAACATTGTGCCCTTTTGTGTTGAATAAAGCCTCATCCACATGCTGTGTTCTGTCCGTATAGCTACCATGTATTTAAAGCTGAAGTTGATGGAAGAGACCTGCATTTCAAGGCTAGCTGAAAATTGCCTTGGCGATGGAAGTATCTCTGAACGTGGAGTTCGTTGCATTTCAATGGAGCAGTTACTGCTTTGCTTTGTCTGGTATTCTCATAAAGCTCAATTTCAACACAGTGCGTTTTATGACAACTATGCACAGTGTGACCAAAAGGGTTTTCGTGCGAAACGGGTCTAATGGTGTAAGTGTGTGAGGTTAGCGACTTGAGTGGAGTTGGTCTCACACAAGAAACATTGTGCCCTTTCGTCTTGAGTAAAAGCTACATCCACATGCTTTGTTGTGTCTCTATAGCTAACATGTACTTGGTGCTGGAGCTGATGCCAGAGCCTTGCATTTCAAGGCTAGCTGAAAATTGCCTTGGCGATGAAGGTATCTCTGAACGTGGAGTTCATTGCATTTCAATGGAGCAGTTACTGCTTTGCTTTGTCTGGAATCGTATAAAGCTCAATTTTCACACAGTGCGTTTTATGGCAAATACGCACAGAGTTACAAAGCAGGGTTTTCGTGCGAAACGGGTCTAATGGTGATGGTGTGTGAGATTAGTGTCGTGAGTGGAGTTGGTCTCACACAAGAAACTCTCTGCCCATTGATGTTGAGTGAAAGCCTCATCCACATGCTGTGTTGTGTCCCTATAGCTAACATGTACTTGGTGCTGGAGCTGATGCCAGAGCCTTGCATTTCAAGGCTAGCTGAAAATTGCCTTGGCGATGGAAGTATCTCTGAACATGGAGTTCGTTGCATTTCAATGGAGCAGTTGCAGCTTTGCTTTGTCTGGAATTCTCATAAAGCTCAATTTCAACACAGTGCGTTTTATGACAAATATGCACAGTGTGACAAAAAGGGTTTTCGTGCGAAACGGGTCTAATGGTGTAGGTGTGTGAAATTAGTGACCTGAGTGGAGTTGGTCGCACACAAGAAACATTGTGCCCTTTCGTCTTGAGTAAAAGCCTCATCCACATGCTGTTTAGTCCGTATAGCGAACATGTATTTAAAGCCGAAGTTGATGTAAGAGCCTTCCATTTCAAAGCTAACTGAAAATTGCCTTGGTGATGAAGTGTTCTCTGAACGTGGAGTTGGTTGCACTTTAATGGAGCAGTTACAGCTTTGCTTTGTGGTGTATACGCAATAAACCAGTTTTCACTGCAATGCGTTCTATGACCATTACACACACTGTGATGAAACTGTTTTTTCGTGCGAAACGGGTGTAATGGTGATGGTGTGTGAGGTTAGTGACCTGAGTGGAGTTGGTCACACACAAGAAACATTGTGCCCTTTTGTGTTGAATAAAGCCTCATCCACATGCTGTGTTGTGTCCGTATAGCTACCATGTATTTAAAGCTGAAGTTGATGGAAGAGACCTGCATTTCAAGGCTAGCTGAAAATTGCCTTGGCGATGGAAGTATCTCTGAACGTGGAGTTCGTTGAATTTCAATGGAGCAGTTACTGCTTTGCTTTGTCTGGAATTCTCATAAAGCTCAATTTCAACACAGTGCGTTTTATGACAAATACGCACAGTGTGACCAAAAGGGTTTTCGTGCGAAACGGGTCTAATGGTGTAAGTGTGTGAGGTTAGCGACTTGAGTGGAGTTGGTCTCACACAAGAAACTCTCTGCCCATTGATGTTGAGTGAAAGCCTCATCCACATGTTGTGTTTTGTCCCTATAGCTAACATGTACTTGGTGCTGGAGCTGATGCCAGAGCCTTGCATTTCAAGGCTAGCTGAAAATTGCCTTGGCAATGAAGGTATCTCTGAACGTGGAGTTCGTTGCATTTCAACGGAGCAGTTACTGCTTTGCTTTGTCTGGAATTCTCATAAAGCTCAGTTTCAACACAGTGCGTTTTATGACAAATACGCACAGTGTGACCAAAAGGGTTTTCGTGCGAAACGGGTCTAATTGTGTAAGTGTGTGAGGTTAGCGACTTGAGTGGAGTTGGTCGCACACAAGAAACATTGTGCCCTTTCGTTTGAAGAAAAGCTACATCCACAAGCTGTGCTGTGTCCCTATAGCTTGCATGTACTTAGTGCTGGAGCTGATGCCATTGCCTTGCATTTCAAGGCTAGCTGAAAATTGCCTTGGCGATGAAGGTATCTCTGAACGTGGAGTTCGTTGCGTTTCAATGGAGCAGTTACAGCTTTGCTTTGTCTGGAATTCTCGTAAAGCTCAATTTCAACACAGTGCGTTTTATGGCAAATATGCTCAGTGTTACGAAACAGGGTTTTCAGGCGAAACGGGTCTAATGGTGATGGTGTGTGAGGTTAGTGTCGTGAGTGGAGTTGGTCTCACACAAGAAACTCTCTGCCCATTGATGTTGAGTAAAAGCCTCATCCACATGCTGTTTAGTCCGTATAGTGAACATGTATTTAAAGCCGAAGTTGATGTAAGAGCCTTCCATTTCAAAGCTAACTGAAAATTGCCTTGGTGATGAAGCGCTCTCTGAACGTGGAGTTGGTTGCACTTCAATGGAGCAGTTACAGCTTTGCTTTGTGGTGTATACGCAATAAACCAGTTTTCACTGCAATGCGTTCTATGACCATTACACACACTGTGACGAAACTGTTTTTTCGTGCGAAACGGGTGTAATGGTGATGGTGTGTGAGGTTAGTGACCTGAGTGGAGTTGGTCACACACAAGAAACTTCGTGTCCTTTTGTGTTGAATAAAGCCTCATCCACATGCTGGTTAGTCCATATAGCGAACATGTACTTGGTGCTGGAGCTGATGCCAGAGCCTTGCATTTCAAGGCTGGCTGAAAATTGCCTTGGCGATGGAAGTATCTCTGAACGTGGAGTTCGTTGCATTTCAATGGAGCAGTTACAGCTTTGCTTTGTCTGGTATTCTCATAAAGCTCAATTTCAACACAGTGCGTTTTATGACAAATATGCACAGTGTGACCAAAAGGGTTTTCGTGCGAAACGGGTCTAATGGTGTAGGTGTGTGAAATTAGTGACCTGAGTGGAGTTGGTCGCACACAAGAAACATTGTGCCCTTTCGTCTTGAGTAAAAGCCTCATCCACATGCTGTTAAGTCCGTATAGCGAACATGTATTTAAAGCCGAAGTTGATGTAAGAGCCTTCCATTTCAAAGCTAACTGAAAATTGCCTTGGTGATGAAGTGTTCTCTGAACGTGGAGTTGGTTGCACTTTAATGGAGCAGTTACAGCTTTGGTTTGTGGTGTATACGCAATAAACCAGTTTTCACTGCAATGCGTTCTATGACCATTACACACACTGTGACGAAACTGTTTTTTCGTGCGAAACGGGTGTAATGGTGATGGTGTGTGAGGTTAGTGACCTGATTGGAGTTGGTCACACACAAGAAACATTGTGCCCTTTTGCGTTGAATAAAGCCTCATCCACATGCTGTGTTGTGTCCGTATAGCTACCATGTATTTAAAGCTGAAGTTGATGGAAGAGACCTGCATTTCAAGGCTAGCTGAAAATTGCCTTGGCGATGGAAGTATCTCTGAACATGGAGTTCGTTGCATTTCAATGGAGCAGTTACTGCTTTGCTTTGTCTGGAATTCTCATAAAGCTCAGTTTCAACACAGTGCGTTTTATGACAAATACGCACAGTGTGACCAAAAGGGTTTTCGTGCGAAACGGGTCTAATGGTGTAAGTGTGTGAGGTTAGCGACTTGAGTGGAGTTGGTCGCACACAAGAAACATTGTGCCCTTTCGTCTTGAGTAAAAGCTACATCCACATGCTGTGTTGTGTCCCTATAGCTAACATGTACTTGGTGCTGGAGCTGATGCCATTGCCTTGCATTTCAAGGCTAGCTGAAAATTGCCTTGGCGATGAAGGTATCTCTGAACGTGGAGTTCATTGCATTTCAATGGAGCAGTTACTGCTTTGCTTTGTCTGGAATCCTATAAAGCTCAATTTTCACACAGTGCGTTTTATGACAAATACGCACAGAGTTACAAAGCAGGGTTTTCGTGCGAAACGGGTCTAATGGTGATGGTGTGTGAGGTTAGCGACTTGAGTGGAGTTGGTCTCACACAAGAAACTCTTTGCCCATTGATGTTGAGTGAAAGCCTCATCCACATGCTGGTTAGTCCATATAGCGAACATGTACTTGGTGCTGGAGCTGATGCCAGAGCCTTGCATTTCAAGGCTGGCTGAAAATTGCCTTGGCGATGGAAGTATCTCTGAACGTGGAGTTTGTTGCATTTCAATGGAGCAGTTACTGCTTTGCTTTGTCTGGAATTCTCATAAAGCTCAATTTCAACACAGTGCGTTTTATGACAAATATGCACAGTGTGACCAAAAGGGTTTTCGTGCGAAACGGGTCTAATGGTGATGGTGTGTGAAATTAGTGACCTGAGTGGAGTTGGTCGCACACAAGAAACATTGTGCCCTTTCGTCTTGAGTAAAAGCCTCATCCACATGCTGTGTTTTGTCCGTATAGCTTGCATGTGCTTGGTGCTGGAGCTGATGCCATTGCCTTGCATTTCAAGGCTAGCTGAAAATTGCCTTGGCGATGAAGGTATCTCTGAACGTGGAGTTGGTTGCATTTCAATGGAGCAGTTACAGCTTTGCTTTGTCTGGAATTCTCGTAAAACTCAATTTCAACACAGTGCGTTTTATGGCAAATATGCTCAGTGTTATGAAACAGGGTTTTCGGGCGAAACAGGTCTAATGGTGATGGTGTGTGAGGTTAGTGTCGTGAGTGGAGTTGGTCTCACACAAGAAACTCTCTTCCCATTGATGTTGAGTAAAAGCCTCATCCACATGCTGTTTAGTCCGTATAGCGAACATGTATTTAAAGCCGAAGTTGATGTAAGAGCCTTCCATTTCAAAGCTAACTGAAAATTGCCTTGTTGATGAAGCGCTCTTTGAACATGGAGTTGGTTGCACTTTAATGGAGCAGTTACAGCTTTGGTTTGTGGTGTATACGCAATAAACCAGTTTTCACTGCAATGCGTTGTATGACCATTACACACACTGTGACGAAACTGTTTTTTCGTGCGAAACGGGTGTAATGGTGATGGTGTGTGAGGTTAGTGACCTGAGTGGAGTTGGTCTCACACAAGAAACATTGTGCCCTTTTGTGTTGAATAAAGCCTCATCCACATGCTGTGTTGTGTCCGTATAGCTACCATGTATTTAAAGCTGAAGTTGATGGAAGAGACCTGCATTTCAAGGCTAGCTGAAAATTGCCTTGGCGATGGAAGTATCTCTGAACGTGGAGTTCGTTGCATTTCAATGGAGCAGTTACTGCTTTGCTTTGTCTGGTATTCTCATAAAGCTCAATTTCAACACAGTGCGTTTTATGACAACTATGCACAGTGTGACCAAAAGGGTTTTCGTGCGAAACGGGTCTAATGGTGTAAGTGTGTGAGGTTAGCGACTTGAGTGGAGTTGGTCTCACACAAGAAACATTGTGCCCTTTCGTCTTGAGTAAAAGCTACATCCACATGCTTTGTTGTGTCCCTATAGCTAACATGTACTTGGTGCTGGAGCTGATGCCAGAGCCTTGCATTTCAAGGCTAGCTGAAAATTGCCTTGGCGATGAAGGTATCTCTGAACGTGGAGTTCATTGCATTTCAATGGAGCAGTTACTGCTTTGCTTTGTCTGGAATCCTATAAAGCTCAATTTTCACACAGTGCGTTTTATGGCAAATACGCACAGAGTTACAAAGCAGGGTTTTCGTGCGAAACGGGTCTAATGGTGATGGTGTGTGAGATTAGTGTCGTGAGTGGAGTTGGTCTCACACAAGAAACTCTCTGCCCATTGATGTTGAGTGAAAGCCTCATCCACATGCTGTGTTGTGTCCCTATAGCTAACATGTACTTGGTGTTGGAGCTGATGCCAGAGCCTTGCATTTCAAGGCTAGCTGAAAATTGCCTTGGCGATGGAAGTATCTCTGAACATGGAGTTCGTTGCATTTCAATGGAGCAGTTGCAGCTTTGCTTTGTCTGGAATTCTCATAAAGCTCAATTTCAACACAGTGCGTTTTATGGCAAATATGCTCAGTGTTACGAAACAGGGTTTTCAGGCGAAACGGGTCTAATGGTGATGGTGTGTGTGGTTAGTGTCGTGAGTGGAGTTGGTCTCACACAAGAAACTCTCTGCCCATTGATGTTGAGTAAAAGCCTCATCCACATGCTGTTTAGTCCGTATAGCGAACATGTATTTAAAGCCGAAGTTGATGTAAGAGCCTTCCATTTCAAAGTTAACTGAAAATTGCCTTGGTGATGAAGCGCTCTCTGAACGTGGAGTTGGTTGCACTTCAATGGAGCAGTTACAGCTTTGGTTTGTGGTGTATACGCAATAAACCAGTTTTCACTGCAATGCGTTCTATGACCATTACACACACTGTGACGAAACTGTTTTTTCGTGCGAAACGGGTGTAATGGTGATGGTGTGTGAGGTTAGTGACCTGAGTGGAGTTGGTCTCACACAAGAAACATTGTGCCCTTTTGTGTTGAATAAAGCCTCATCCACATGCTGTGTTGTGTCCGTATAGCTACCATGTATTTAAAGCTGAAGTTGATGGAAGAGACCTGCATTTCAAGGCTAGCTGAAAATTGCCTTGGCGATGGAAGTATCTCTGAACGTGGAGTTCGTTGCATTTCAATGGAGCAGTTACTGCTTTGCTTTGTCTGGTATTCTCATAAAGCTCAATTTCAACACAGTGCGTTTTAAGACAACTATGCACAGTGTGACCAAAAGGGTTTTCGTGCGAAACGGGTCTAATGGTGTAAGTGTGTGAGGTTAGCGACTTGAGTGGAGTTGGTCTCACACAAGAAACATTGTGCCCTTTCGTCTTGAGTAAAAGCTACATCCACATGCTTTGTTGTGTCCCTATAGCTAACATGTACTTGGTGCTGGAGCTGATGCCAGAGCCTTGCATTTCAAGGCTAGCTGAAAATTGCCTTGGCGATGAAGGTATCTCTGAACGTGGAGTTCATTGCATTTCAATGGAGCAGTTACTGCTTTGCTTTGTCTGGAATCCTATAAAGCTCAATTTTCACACAGTGCGTTTTATGGCAAATACGCACAGAGTTACAAAGCAGGGTTTTCGTGCGAAACGGGTCTAATGGTGATGGTGTGTGAGATTAGTGTCGTGAGTGGAGTTGGTCTCACACAAGAAACTCTCTGCCCATTGATGTTGAGTGAAAGCCTCATCCACATGCTGTGTTGTGTCCCTATAGCTAACATGTACTTGGTGCTGGAGCTGATGCCAGAGCCTTGCATTTCAAGGCCAGCTGAAAATTGCCTTGGCGATGGAAGTATCTCTGAACATGGAGTTCGTTGCATTTCAATGGAGCAGTTACAGCTTTGCTTTGTGGTGTAATCGCAATAAACCAGTTTTCACTGCAATGCGTTCTATGACCATTACACACACTGTGACGAAACTGTTTTTTCGTGCGAAACTGGTGTAATGGTGATGGTGTGTGAGATTAGTGTCGTGAGTGGAGTTGGTCTCACACAAGAAACATTGTTCCCTTTTGTGTTGAATAAAGCCTCATCCACATGCTGTGTTGTGTCCGTATAGCTAACATGTATTTAAAGCTGAAGTTGATGGAAGAGACCTGCATTTCAAGGCTAGCTGAAAATTGCCTTGGCGATGGAAGTATCTCTGAACGTGGAGTTCGTTGCATTTCAATGGAGCAGTTACAGCTTTGCTTTGTCTGGAATTCTCATAAAGCTCAATTTCAACACAGTGCGTTTTATGACAAATATGCACAGTGTGACCAAAAGGGTTTTCGTGCGAAACGGGTCTAATGGTGTAGGTGTGTGAGATTAGTGACCTGAGTGGAGTTGGTCTCACACAAGAAACATTGTGCCCTTTTGTGTTGAATAAAGCCTCATCCACATGCTGTGTTGTGTCCGTATAGCTTGCATGTACTTGGTGCTGGAGCTGATGCCAGAGCATTGCATTTCAAGGCTAGCTGAAAATTGCCTTGGCGATGGAAGTATCTCTGAACATGGAGTTCGTTGCATTTCAATGGAGCAGTTGCAGCTTTGCTTTGTCTGGAATTCTCATAAAGCTCAATTTCAACACAGTGCGTTTTATGGCAAATATGCTCAGTGTTACGAAACAGGGTTTTCGGGCGAAACGGGTCTAATGGTGATGGTGTGTGAGGTTAGTGTCGTGAGTGGAGTTGGTCTCACACAAGAAACTCTCTGCCCATTGATGTTGAGTAAAAGCCTCATCCACATGCTGCTTAGTCCGTATAGCGAACATGTATTTAAAGCCGAAGTTGATGTAAGAGCCTTCCATTTCAAAGCTAACAGAAAATTGCCTTGGTGATGAAGTGTTCTCTGAACGTGGAGTTGGTTGCACTTTAATGGAGCAGTTACAGCTTTGGTTTGTGGTGTATACGCAATAAACCAGTTTTCACTGCAATGCGTTCTATGACCATTACACACACTGTGACGAAACTGTTTTTTCGTGCGAAACGGGTGTAATGGTGATGGTGTGTGAGGTTAGTGACCTGAGTGGAGTTTGTCTCACACAAGAAACATTGTGCCCTTTTGTGTTGAATAAAGCCTCATCCACATGCTGTGTTGTGTCCGTATAGCTTCCATGTATTTAAAGCTGAAGTTGATGGAAGAGACCTGCATTTCAAGGCTAGCTGAAAATTGCCTTGGCGATGGAAGTATCTCTGAACGTGGAGTTCGTTGCATTTCAATGGAGCAGTTACTGCTTTGCTTTGTCTGGAATTCTCATAAAGCTCAATTTCAACACAGTGCGTTTTATGACAAATACGCACAGTGTGACCAAAAGGGTTTTCGTGCGAAACGGGTCTAATTGTGTAAGTGTGTGAGGTTAGCGACTTGAGTGGAGTTGGTCTCACACAAGAAACATTGTGCCCTTTCGTGTTGAAGAAAAGCTACATCCACAAGCTGTGCTGTGTCCCTATAGCTTGCATGTACTTAGTGCTGGAGCTGATGCCATTGCCTTGCATTTCAAGGCTAGCTGAAAATTGCTTTGGCGATGAAGGTATCTCTGAACGTGGAGTTCGTTGCATTTCAATGGAGCAGTTACAGCTTTGTTTTGTCTGGAATTCTCGTAAAGCTCAATTTCAACACAGTGCGTTTTAAGGCAAATATGCTCAGTGTTACGAAACAGGGTTTTCGGGCGAAACGGGTCTAATGGTGATGGTGTGTGAGGTTAGTGTCGTGAGTGGAGTTGGTCTCACACAAGAAACATTGTGCCCTTTTGTGTTGAGTAAAAGCCTCATCCACATGCTGTGTTGTGTCCGTATAGCTACCATGTATTTAAAGCTGAAGTTGATGGAACAGACCTGCATTTCAAGGCTAGCTGAAAATTGCCTTGGCGATGAAGGTATCTCTGAACGTGGAGTTCGTTGCATTTCAACGGAGCAGTTACTGCTTTGCTTTGTCTGGAATTCTCATAAAGCTCAGTTTCAACACAGTGCGTTTTATGACAAATACGCACAGTGTGACCCAAAGGGTTTTCGTGCGAAACGGGTCTAATTGTGTAAGTGTGTGAGGTTAGCGACTTGAGTGGAGTTGGTCGCACACAAGAAACATTGTGCCCTTTCGTTTGAAGAAAAGCTACATCCACAAGCTGTGCTGTGTCCCTATAGCTTGCATGTACTTAGTGCTGGAGCTGATGCCATTGCCTTGCATTTCAAGGCTAGCTGAAAATTGCCTTGGCGATGAAGGTATCTCTGAACGTGGAGTTCGTTGCGTTTCAATGGAGCAGTTACAGCTTTGCTTTGTCTGGAATTCTCGTAAAGCTCAATTTCAACACAGTGCGTTTTATGGCAAATATGCTCAGTGTTACGAAACAGGGTTTTCGGGCGAAACGGGTCTAATGGTGATGGTGTGTGAGGTTAGTGTCGTGAGTGGAGTTGGTCTCACACAAGAAACTCTCTGCCCATTGATGTTGAGTAAAAGCCTCATCCACATGCTGTTTAGTCCGTATAGCGAACATGTATTTAAAGCCGAAGTTGATGTAAGAGCCTTCCATTTCAAAGCTAACTGAAAATTGCCTTGGTGATGAAGCGCTCTCTGAACGTGGAGTTGGTTGCACTTCAATGGAGCAGTTACAGCTTTGCTTTGTGGTGTATACGCAATAAACCAGTTTTCACTGCAATGCGTTCTATGACCATTACACACACTGTGACGAAACTGTTTTTTCGTGCGAAACGGGTGTAATGGTGATGGTGTGTGAGGTTAGTGACCTGAGTGGAGTTGGTCACACACAAGAAACTTCGTGTCCTTTTGTGTTGAATAAAGCCTCATCCACATGCTGTGTTGTGTCCGTATAGCTACCATGTATTTAAAGCTGAAGTTGATGGAAGAGACCTGCATTTCAAGGCTAGCTGAAAATTGCCTTGGCGATGGAAGTATCTCTGAACGTGGAGTTCCTTGCATTTCAATGGAGCAGTTACAGCTTTGCTTTGTCTGTAATTCTCATAAAGCTCAATTTCAACACAGTGCGTTTTATGACAAATATGCACAGTGTGACCAAAAGGGTTTTCGTGCGAAACGGGTCTAATGGTGTAGGTGTGTGAAATTAGTGACCTGAGTGGAGTTGGTCGCACACAAGAAACATTGTGCTCTTTCGTCTTGAGTAAAAGCCTCATCCACATGCTGTGTTGTGTCCGTATAGCTTGCATGTACTTGGTGCTGGAGCTGATGCCAGAGCCTTGCATTTCAAGGCTAGCTGAAAATTGCCTTGGCGATGGAAGTATCTCTGAACATGGAGTTCGTTGCATTTCAATGGAGCAGTTGCAGCTTTGCTTTGTCTGGAATTCTCATAAAGCTCAATTTCAACACAGTGCGTTTTATGACAAATATGCACAGTGTGACCAAAAGGGTTTTCGTGCGAAACGGGTCTAATGGTGTAAGTGTGTGAGGTTATCGACTTGAGTGGATTTGGTCTCACACAAGAAACATTGTGCCCTTTCGTCTTGAGTAAAAGCTACATCCACATGCTTTGTTGTGTCCCTATAGCTAACATGTACTTGGTGCTGTAGCTGATGCCAGAGCCTTGCATTTCAAGGCTAGCTGAAAATTGCCTTGGCGATGAAGGTATCTCTGAACGTGGAGTTCATTGCATTTCAATGGAGCCGTTACTGCTTTGCTTTGTCTGGAATCCTATAAAGCTCAATTTTCACACAGTGCGTTTTATGGCAAATACGCACAGAGTTACAAAGCAAGGTTTTCGTGCGAAACGGGTCTAATGGTGATGGTGTGTGAGATTAGTGTCGTGAGTGGAGTTGGTCTCACACAAGAAACTCTCTGCCCATTGATGTTGAGTGAAAGCCTCATCCACATGCTGCTTAGTCCATATAGCGAACATGTACTTGGTGCTGGAGCTGATGCCAGAGCCTTGCATTTCAAGGCTAGCTGAAAATTGCCTTGGCGATGAAGTATCTCTGAACGTGGAGTTGGTTGCATTTCAATGGAGCAGTTACAGCTTTGCTTTGTCTGGAATTCTCGTAAAACTCAATTTCAACACAGTGCGTTTTATGGCAAATATGCTCAGTGTTACGAAACAGGGTTTTCGGGCGAAACAGGTCTAATGGTGATGGTGTGTGAGGTTAGTGTCGTGAGTGGAGTTGGTCGCATACAAGAAACTCTCTTCCCATTGATGTTGAGTAAAAGCCTCATCCACATGCTGTTTAGTCCGTATAGCGAACATGTATTTAAAGCCGAAGTTGATGTAAGAGCCTTCCATTTCAAAGCTAACTGAAAATTGCCTTGGTGATGAAGCGCTCTTTGAACGTGGAGTTGGTTGCACTTCAATGGAGCAGTTACAGCTTTGCTTTGTGGTGTAATCGAAATAAACCAGTTTTCACTGCAATGCGTTCTATGACCATTACACACACTGTGACGAAACTGTTTTTTCGTGCGAAACGAGTGTAATGATGATGGTGTGTGAGATTAGTGACTTGAGTGGAGTTGGTCACACACAAGAAACTTTGTGCCCTTTTGTGTTGAATAAAGCCTCATCCACATGCTGTCTTGTGTCCGTATAGCTACCATGTATTTAAAGCTGAAGTTGATGGAAGAGACCTGCATTTCAAGGCTAGCTGAAAATTGCCTTGGCGATGAAGGTATCTCTGAACGTGGAGTTCCTTGCATTTCAATGGAGCAGTTGCAGCTTTGCTTTGTCTGGATTTCTCATAAAGCTCAATTTCAACACAGTGCGTTTTAAGGCAAATATGCTCAGTGTTACGAAACAGGGTTTTCGGCGAAACGGGTCTAATGGTGATGGTGTGTGAGGTTAGTGTCGTGAGTGGAGTTGGTCTCACACAAGAAACTCTCTTCCCATTGATGTTGAGTAAAAGCCTCATCCACATGCTGTTTAGTCCGTATAGCGAACATGTATTTAAAGCCGAAGTTGATGTAAGAGCCTTCCATTTCAAAGCTAACTGAAAATTGCCTTGGTGATGAAGCGCTCTATGAACGTGGAGTTGGTTGCACTTTAATGGAGCAGTTACAGCTTTGCTTTGTGGTGTATACGCAATAAACCAGTTTTCACTGCAATGCGTTCTATGACCATTACACACACTGTGACGAAACTGTTTTTTCGTGCGAAACGGTTGTAATGGTGATGGTGTGTGAGGTTAGTGACCTGAATGGAGTTGGTCTCACACAAGAAACATTGTGCCCTTTTGTGTTGAATAAAGCCTCATCCACATGCTGTGTTGTGTCCGTATAGCTACCATGTATTTAAAGCTGAAGTTGATGGAAGAGACCTGCATTTCAAGGCTAGCTGAAAATTGCCTTGGCGATGGAAGTATCTCTGAACGTGGAGTTCGTTGCATTTCAATGGAGCAGTTACTGCTTTGCTTTGTCTGTAATTCTCATAAAGCTCAATTTCAACACAGTGCGTTTTATGACAAATATGCACAGTGTGACCAAAAGGTTTTTCGTGCGAAACGGGTCTAATGGTGTAAGTGTGTGAGGTTAGCGACTTGAGTGGAGTTGGTCTCACACAAGAAACATTGTGCCCTTTCGTCTTGAGTAAAAGCTACATCCACATGCTTTGTTGTGTCCCTATAGCTAACATGTACTTGGTGCTGGAGCTGATGCCAGAGCCTTGCATTTCAAGGCTAGCTGAAAATTGCCTTGGCGATGAAGGTATCTCTGAACGTGGAGTTCATTGCATTTCAATGGAGCAGTTACTGCTTTGCTTTGTCTGGAATCCTATAAAGCTCAATTTTCACACAGTGCGTTTTATGGCAAATACGCACAGAGTTACAAAGCAGGGTTTTCGTGCGAAACGGGTCTAATGGTGATGGTGTGTGAGATTAGTGTCGTGAGTGGAGTTGGTCTCACACAAGAAACTCTCTGCCCATTGATGTTGAGTGAAAGCCTCATCCACATGCTGCTTAGTCCATATAGCTAACATGTACTTGGTGCTGGAGCTGATGCCAGAGCCTTGCATTTCAAGGCTAGCTGAAAATTGCCTTGGCGATGAAGGTATCTCTGAACGTGGAGTTCGTTGCATTTCAATGGAGCAGTTACTGCTTTGCTTTGTCTGGAATTCTCATAAAGCTCAATTTCAACACAGTGCGTTTTATGACAAATATGCACAGTGTGACCAAAAGGGTTTTCGTGCGAAACGGGTCTAATGGTGTAGGTGTGTGAAATTAGTGACCTGAGTGGAGTTGGTCGCACACAAGAAACATTAAGCCCTTTCGTGTTGAAGAAAAGCTACATCCACATGCTGTGCTGTGTCCCTATAGCTTGCATGTACTTAGTGCTGGAGCTGATGCCATTGCCTTGCATTTCAAGGCTAGCTGAAAATTGCCTTGGCGATGAAGGTATCTCTGAACGTGGAGTTCGTTGCATTTCAATGGGGCAGTTACAGCTTTGCTTTGTCTGGAATTCTCGTAAAGCTCAATTTCAACACAGTGCGTTTTAAGGCAAATATGCTCAGTGTTACGAAACAGGGTTTTCGTGCGAAACGGGTCTAATGGTGATGGTGTGTGAGGTTAGTGTCGTGAGTGGAGTTGGTCTCACACAAGAAACTCTCTGCCCATTGATGTTGAGTAAAAGCCTCATCCACATGCTGTTTAGTCCGTATAGCGAACATGTATTTAAAGCCGAAGTTGATGTAAGAGCCTTCCATTTCAAAGCTAACTGAAAATTGCCTTGGTGATGAAGCGCTCTTTGAACGTGGAGTTGGTTGCACTTCAATGGAGCAGTTACAGCTTTGCTTTGTGGTGTAATCGAAATAAACCAGTTTTCACTGCAATGCGTTCTATGACCATTACACACACTGTGACGAAACTGTTTTTTCGTGCGAAACGGGTGTAATGATGATGGTGTGTGAGGTTAGTGACTTGAGTGGAGTTGGTCACACACAAGAAACTTTGTGCCCTTTTGTGTTGAATAAAGCCTCATCCACATGCTGTGTTGTGTCCGTATAGCTACCATGTATTTAAAGCTGAAGGCTAGCTGAAAATTGCCTTGGCGATGAAGGTATCTCTGAACGTGGAGTTCGTTGCATTTCAATGGAGCAGTTACTGCTTTGCTTTCTCTGGAATCGTATTAAGCTCAATTTTCACAAAGTGCGTTTTATGACAAATACGCACAGAGTTACAAAGCAGGGTTTTCGTGCGAAACTGGTCTAATGGTGATGGTGTGTGAGGTTAGTGACCTGAGTGGAGTTGGTCTCACACAAGAAACTCTCTGCCCATTGATGTTGAGTAAAAGCCTCATCCACATGCTGTTTAGTCCGTATAGCGAACATGTATTTAAAGCCGAAGTTGATGTAAGAGCCTTCCATTTCAAAGCTAACTGAAAATTGCCTTGGCGATGAAGTGTTCTCTGAACCTGGAGTTGGTTGCACTTCAATGGAGCAGTTACAGCTTTGCTTTGTGGTGTAATCGCAATAAACCAGTTTTCACTGCAATGCGTTCTATGACCATTACACACACTGTGACGAAACTGTTTTTTCGTGCAAAACGGGTGTAATGGTGATGGTGTGTGAGGTTAGTGACCTGAGTGGAGTTGGTCACACACAAGAAACTTTGTGCCCTTTTGTGTTGAATAAAGCCTCATCCACATGCTGTGTTGTGTCCGCACAGCTACCATGTATTTAAAGCCGAAGTTGATGTAAGAGCCTTGCATTTCAAGGCTAGCTGAAAATTGCCTTGGCGATGAAGGTATCTCTGAACGTGGAGTTCATTGCATTTCAATAGAGCAGTTACTGCTTTGCTTTGTCTGAAATAGTATAAACCTCAATTTTCACACAGTGCGTTTCATGACAAATATGCACAGTGTGACCAAAAGGTTTTTCGTGCGAAACGGGTCTAATGGTGTAAGTGTGTGAGGTTAGCGACTTGAGTGGAGTTGGTCTCACACAAGAAACATTGTGCCCTTTCGTCTTGAGTAAAACCTCATCCACATGCTGTGTTGTGTCCCTATAGCTAACATGTACTTGGTGCTGGAGCTGATGCCAGAGCCTTGCATTTCAAGGCTAGCTGAAAATTGCCTTGGCGATGAAGGTATCTCTGAACGTGGAGTTCGTTGCATTTCAATGGAGCAGTTACAGCTTTGCTTTGTCTGGAATTCTCGTAAAGCTCAATTTCAACACAGTGTGTTTTAAGGCAAATATGCTCAGTGTTACGAAACAGGGTTTTCGTGCGAAACGGGTCTAATGGTGATGGTGTGTGAGGTTAGTGTCGTGAGTGGAGTTGGTCTCACACAAGAAACTCTCTGCCCATTGATGTTGAGTAAAAGCCTCATCCACATGCTGTTTAGTCCGTATAGCGAACATGTATTTAAAGCCGAAGTTGATGTAAGAGCCTTCCATTTCAAAGCTAACTGAAAATTGCCTTGGTGATGAAGTGTTCTCTGAACGTGGAGTTGGTTGCACTTCAATGGAGCAGTTACAGCTTTGCTTTGTGGTGTATACGCAATAAACCAGTTTTCACTGCAATGCGTTCTATGACCATTACACACACTGTGACGAAACTGTTTTTTCGTGCAAAACGGGTGTAATGGTGATGGTGTGTGAGGTTAGTGACCTGAGTGGAGTTGGTCACACACAAGAAACATTGTGCCCTTTTGTGTTGAATAAAGCCTCATCCACATGCTGTGTTGTGTCCGTATAGCTACCATGTATTTAAAGCTGAAGTTGATGGAAGAGACCTGCATTTCAAGGCTTGCTGAAAATTGCCTTGGCGATGGAGGTATCCCTGAACATGGAGTTCGTTGCATTTCAATGGAGCAGTTACAGCTTTGTTTTGCCTGGAATTCTCATAAAGCTCAATTTCAACACAGTGCGTTTTATGACACATATGCACAGTGTGACCGAAGAGGGTTTTCGTGCGAAACGGGTCTAATGGTGTAGGTGTGTGAGATTAGTGTCGTGAGTGGAGTTGGTCTCACACAAGAAACATTGTGCCCTTTTGTGTTGAATAAAGCCTCATCCACATGCTGTGTTGTGTCCGTATAGCTTGCATGTACTTTGTGCTGGAGTTGATGGAAGAGACCTGCATTTCAAGGCTAGCTGAAAATTGCCTTGGCGATGGAAGTATCTCAGAACATGGAGTTCGTTGCATTTCAATGGAGCAGTTGCAGCTTTGCTTTGTCTGGAATCGTATAAAGCTCAATTTTCACACAGTGCGTTTTATGACAAATATGCTCAGTGTTACGAAACAGGGTTTTCGTGCGAAACGGGTCTAATGGTGATGGTGTGTGAGGTTAGTGACCTGAGTGGAGTTGGTCTCACACAAGAAACTCTCTGCCCATTGATGTTGAGTAAAAGCCTCATCCACATGCTGTTTAGTCCGTATAGCGAACATGTATTTAAAGCCGAAGTTGATGTAAGAGCCTTCCATTTCAAAGCTAACTGAAAATTGCCTTGGTGATGAAGTGTTGTCTGAACGTGGAGTTGGTTGCACTTCAATGGAGCAGTTACAGCTTTGCTTTGTGGTGTATACGCAATAAACCAGTTTTCACTGCAATGCGTTCTATGACCATTACACACACTGTGACGAAACTGTTTTTTCGTGCGAAACGGGTGTAATGGTGATGGTATGTGAGGTTAGTGACCTGAGTGGAGTTGGTCACACACAAGAAACTTTGTGCCCTTTTGTGTTGAATAAAGCCTCATCCACATGCTGTGTTGTGTCCGTATAGCTACCATGTATTTAAAGCTGAAGTTGATGGAAGAGACCTGCATTTCAAGGCTAGCTGAAAATTGCCTTGGCGATGGAAGTATCTCTGAACGTGGAGTTCGTTGCATTTCAATGGAGCAGTTACTGCTTTGCTTTGTCTGGAATTCTCATAAAGCTCAATTTCAACACAGTGCGTTTTATGGCAAATATGCACAGTGTGACCAAAAGGGTTTTCGTGCGAAACGGGTCTAATGGTGTAGGTGTGTGAAATTAGTGACCTGAGTGGAGTTGGTCGCACACAAGAAACATTGTGGCCTTTCGTCTTGAGTAAAAGCCTCATCCACATGCTGTGTTGTGTCCGTATAGCTTGCATGTACTTGGTGCTGGAGCTGATGCCAGAGCCTTGCATTTCAAGGCTAGCTGAAAATTGCCTTGGCGATGAAGGTATCTCTGAACGTGAGTTCATTGCATTTCAATGGAGCAGTTACTGCTTTGCTTTGTCTGGAATCGTATAAAGATCAATTTTCACACAGTGCGCTTTATGACAAATACGCACAGAGTTACAAAGGAGGGTTTTCGTGCGAAACGGGTCTAATGGTGATGGTGTGTGAGATTAGTGTCGTGAGTGGAGTTGGTCTCACACAAGAAACTCTCTGCCCATTGATGTTGAGTAAAAGCCTCATCCACATGCTGTTTAGTCCATATAGCGAACATGTATTTAAAGCCGAAGTTGATGTAAGAGCCTTCCATTTCAAAGCTAACTGAAATTTGCCTTGGTGATGAAGTGTTGTCTGAACGTGGAGTTGGTTGCACTTCAATGGAGCAGTTACAGCTTTGCTTTGTGGTGTATACTCAATAAACCAGTTTTCACTGCAATGCGTTCTATGACCTTTACACACACTGTGACGAAACTGTTTTTTCGTGCGAAACGGGTGTAATGGTGATGGTGTGTGAGGTTAGTGACCTGAGTGGAGTTGGTCACACACAAGAAACTTTGTGCCCTTTTGTGTTGAATAAAGCCTCATCCACATGCTGTGTTGTGTTCGTATAGCTACCATGTATTTAAAGCTGAAGTTGATGGAAGAGACCTGCATTTCAAGGCTAGCTGAAAATTGCATTGGCGATGAAGGTATCTCTGAACGTGGAGTTCATTGCATTTCAATGGAGCAGTTACTGCTTTGCTTTCTCTGAAATTCTCATAAAGCTCAATTTCAAAACAGTGCGTTTTATGACAAATATGCACAGAGTTACAAAGCAGGGTTTTTGTGCGAAACGGGTCTAATGGTGTAGGTGTGTGAGGTTAGTGACCTGAGTGGAGTTGGTCTCACACAAGAAACATTGTGCCCTTCTGTGTTGAATAAAGCCTCATCCACATGCTGTGTTGTGTCCGTATAGCTACCATGTATTTAAAGCTGAAGTTGATGGAAGAGACCTGCATTTCAAGGCTAGCTGAAAATTGCCTTGGCGATGGAAGTATCTCTGAACGTGGAGTTCATTGCATTTCAACGGAGCAGTTACAGCTTTGCTTTCTCTGGAATTCTCATAAAGCTCAATTTTAAAACAGTGCGTTTTATGACAAATATGCACAGTGTGACCCAAAGGGTTTTCGTGCGAAACGGGTCTAATGGTGTAAGTGTGTGAGGTTAGCGACTTGAGTGGAGTTGGTCTCACACAAGAAACATTGTGCCCTTTCGTCTTGAGTAAAACCTCATCCACATGCTGTGTTGTGTCCCTATAGCTAACATGTACTTGGTGCTGGAGCTGATGCCAGAGCCTTGCATTTCAAGGCTAGCTGAAAATTGCCTTGGCGATGAAGGTATCTCTGAACGTGGAGTTCGTTGCATTTCAACGGAGCAGTTACTGCTTTGCTTTCTCTGGAATTCTCATAAAGCTCAATTTCAACACAGTGCGTTTTATTACAAATATGCACAGTGTGACCAAACAGGGTTTTCGTGCGAAACGGGTCTAATTGTGTAAGTGTGTGAGGTTAGCGACTTGAGTGGAGTTGGTCTCACACAAGAAACATTGTGACCTTTCGTGTTGAAGAAAAGCTACATCCACAAGCTGTGCTGTGTCCCTATAGCTTGCATGTACTTGGTGCTGGAGCTGATGAAGAGCCTTGCATTTCAAGGCTAGCTGAAAATTGCCTTGGCGATGAAGTATCTCTGAACATGGAGTTCGTTGCATTTCAATGGAGCAGTTACAGCTTTGCATTGTCTGGAATTCTCATAAAGCTCAATTTCAACACAGTGCGTTTTATGGCAAATATGCTCAGTGTTACGAAACAGGGTTTTCGGGCGAAACGGGTCTAATGGTGATGGTGTGTGAGGTTAGTGACCTGAGTGGAGTTGGTCTCACACAAGAAACTCTCTGCCCATTGATGTTGAGTAAAAGCCTCATCCACATGCTGTTTAGTCCGTATAGTGAACATGTATTTAAAGCCGAAGTTGATGGAAGAGCCTTCCATTTCAAAGCTAACTGAAAATTGCCTTGGTGATGAAGTGTTCTCTGAACGTGGAGTTGGTTGCACTTCAATGGAGCAGTTACAGCTTTGCTTTGTGGTGTATACGCAATAAACCAGTTTTCACTGCAATGCGTTCTATGACCTTTACACACACTGTGACGAAACTGTTTTTTCGTGCGAAACGGGTGTAATGGTGATGGTGTGTGAGGTTAGTGACCTGAGTGGAGTTGGTCACACACAAGAAACTTTGTGCCCTTTTGTGTTGAATAAAGCCTCATCCACATGATGTGTTGTGTCCGTATACCTACCATGTATTTAAAGCTGAAGTTGATGGAAGAGACCTGCATTTCAAGGCTAGCTGAAAATTGCCTTGGCGATGAAGGTATCTCTGAACGTGGAGTTCATTGCATTTCAATAGAGCAGTTACTGCTTTGCTTTGTCTGGAATAGTATAAAGCTCAATTTTCGCACAGTGCGTTTTATGGCAAATACGGACAGAGTTACAAAGCAGGGTTTTCGTGCGAAACTGGTCTAATGGTGTAAGTATGTGAGATTAGTGTCGTGAGTGGAGTTGGTCTCACACAAGAAACTCTCTGCCCATTGATGTTGAGTAAAAGCCTCATCCACATGCTGTGTTGTGTCCCTATAGCAAACATGTACTTGGTGTTGGAGCTGATGCCAGAGTCTTGCATTTCAAGGCTAGCTGAAAATTGCCTTGGCGATGAAGGTATCTCTGAACGTGGAGTTCGTTGCATTTCAACGGAGCAGTTACTGCTTTGCTTTGTCTGGAATTCTCATAAAGCTCAATTTCAACACAGTGCGTTTTATGACAAATACGCACAGTGTGACCAAACAGGGTTTTCGTGCGAAACGGGTCTAATGGTGTAAGTGTGTGAGGTTAGCGACTTGAGTGGAGTTGGTCTCACACAAGAAACATTGTGCCCTTTCGCGTTGAGTAAAGCCTCATCCACAAGCTGTGCTGTGTCCCTATAGGTAATATGCACTTAGTGCTGGAGCTGATGCCATTGCTTGCATTTCAAGGCTAGCTGAAAATTGCCTTGGCGATGAAGGTATCTCTGAACGTGGAGTTCATTGCATTTCAATGGAGCTGTTACAGCTTTGCTTTGTGTGGAATCTTATAAAGCTCAATTTTCAACAGTGCGTTTTATGACAAATACGCAAAGAGTTACAAAGCAGGGTTTTCGTGCGAAACGTGTCTAATGGTGATGGTGTGTGAGGTTAGTGACCTGAGTGTAGTTGGTCTCACACAAGAAACTCTCTGCCTATTGATGTTGAGTAAAAGCCTCATCCACATGCTGTTTAGTCCGTACAGCGAACATGTATTTAAAGTCGAAGTTGATGTAAGAGCCTTCCATTTCAAAGCTAACTGAAAATTGCCTTGGTGATGAAGTATCTCTGAACGTGGAGTTGGTTGCACTTCAATGGAGCAGTTACAGCTTTGCTTTGTATTGTATACGCAATAAACCAGTTTTCACTGCATTGCGTTCTATGACCATTACACACACTGTGACGAAACTGTTTTTTCGTGCGAAACAGGTCTAATGGTGATGGTGTGTGAGATTAGTGACTTGAGTGGAGTTGGTCACACACAAGAAACTTTGTGCCCTTTTGTGTTGAATAAAGCCTCATCCACATGCTGTCTTGTGTCCGTATAGCTACCATGTATTTAAAGCTGAAGTTGATGGAAGAGACCTGCATTTCAAGGCTAGCTGAAAATTGCCTTGGCGATGAAGGTATCTCTGAACGTGGAGTTCCTTGCATTTCAATGGAGCAGTTGCAGCTTTGCTTTGTCTGGAATCGTATAAAGCTCAATTTTCACACGGAGCATTTTATGACAAATACCAACAGAGTTACAAAGCAGGGTTTTCGTGCGAAACGGGTCTAATGGTGATGGTGTGTGAGATTAGTGTCGTGAGTGGAGTTGGTCTCACACAAGAAACTCTCTGCCCATTGATGTTGAGTGAAAGCCTCATCCACATGCTGCTTAGTCCGTATAGCGAACATGTATTTAAAGCCGAAGTTGATGTAAGAGCCTTCCATTTCAAAGCTAACTGAAAATTGCCTTGGTGATGAAGTGTTCTCTGAACGTGGAGTTGGTTGCACTTTAATGGAGCAGTTACAGCTTTGCTTTGTGGTGTATACGCAATAAACCAGTTTTCACTGCAATGCGTTCTATGACCATTACACACACTGTGACGAAACTGTTTTTTCGTGCGAAACGGTTGTAATGGTGATGGTGTGTGAGGTTAGTGACCTGAATGGAGTTGGTCTCACACAAGAAACATTGTGCCCTTTTGTGTTGAATAAAGCCTCATCCACATGCTGTGTTGTGTCCGTATAGCTACCATGTATTTAAAGCTGAAGTTGATGGAAGAGACCTGCATTTCAAGGCTAGCTGAAAATTGCCTTGGCGATGGAAGTATCTCTGAACGTGGAGTTCGTTGCATTTCAATGGAGCAGTTACTGCTTTGCTTTGTCTGTAATTCTCATAAAGCTCAATTTCAACACAGTGCGTTTTATGACAAATATGCACAGTGTGACCCAAAGGGTTTTCGTGCGAAACGGGTCTAATGGTGTAAGTGTGTGAGGTTAGCGACTTGAGTGGAGTTGGTCTCACACAAGAAACATTGTGCCCTTTCGTCTTGAGTAAAAGCTACATCCACATGCTTTGTTGTGTCCCTATAGCTAACATGTACTTGGTGCTGGAGCTGATGCCAGAGCCTTGCATTTCAAGGCTAGCTGAAAACTGCCTTGGCGATGAAGGTATCTCTGAACGTGGAGTTCATTGCATTTCAATGGAGCAGTTACTGCTTTGCTTTGTCTGGAATCCTATAAAGCTCAATTTTCACACAGTGCGTTTTATGGCAAATACGCACAGAGTTACAAAGCAGGGTTTTCGTGCGAAACGGGTCTAATGGTGATGGTGTGTGAGGTTAGTGTCGTGAGTGGAGTTGGTCTCACACAAGAAACTCTCTGCCCATTGATGTTGAGTAAAAGCCTCATCCACATGCTGTTTAGTCCGTATAGCGAACATGTATTTAAAGCCGAAGTTGATGTAAGAGCCTTCCATTTCAAAGCTAACTGAAAATTGCCTTGGTGATGAAGCGCTCTTTGAACGTGGAGTTGGTTGCACTTCAATGGAGCAGTTACAGCTTTGCTTTGTGGTGTAATCGAAATAAACCAGTTTTCACTGCAATGCGTTCTATGACCATTACACACACTGTGACGAAACTGTTTTTTCGTGCGAAACGGGTGTAATGATGATGGTGTGTGAGGTTAGTGACTTGAGTGGAGTTGGTCACACACAAGAAACTTTGTGCCCTTTTGTGTTGAATAAAGCCTCATCCACATGCTGTGTTGTGTCCGTATAGCTACCATGTATTTAAAGCTGAAGGCTAGCTGAAAATTGCCTTGGCGATGAAGGTATCTCTGAACGTGGAGTTCGTTGCATTTCAATGGAGCAGTTACTGCTTTGCTTTCTCTGGAATCGTATTAAGCTCAATTTTCACAAAGTGCGTTTTATGACAAATACGCACAGAGTTACAAAGCAGGGTTTTCGTGCGAAACTGGTCTAATGGTGATGGTGTGTGAGGTTAGTGACCTGAGTGGAGTTGGTCTCACACAAGAAACTCTCTGCCCATTGATGTTGAGTAAAAGCCTCATCCACATGCTGTTTAGTCCGTATAGCGAACATGTATTTAAAGCCGAAGTTGATGTAAGAGCCTTCCATTTCAAAGCTAACTGAAAATTGCCTTGGCGATGAAGTGTTCTCTGAACCTGGAGTTGGTTGCACTTCAATGGAGCAGTTACAGCTTTGCTTTGTGGTGTAATCGCAATAAACCAGTTTTCACTGCAATGCGTTCTATGACCATTACACACACTGTGACGAAACTGTTTTTTCGTGCAAAACGGGTGTAATGGTGATGGTGTGTGAGGTTAGTGACCTGAGTGGAGTTGGTCACACACAAGAAACTTTGTGCCCTTTTGTGTTGAATAAAGCCTCATCCACATGCTGTGTTGTGTCCGCACAGCTACCATGTATTTAAAGCTGAAGATGATGGAAGAGCCTTGCATTTCAAGGCTAGCTGAAAATTGCCTTGGCGATGAAGGTATCTCTGAACGTGGAGTTCATTGCATTTCAATAGAGCAGTTACTGCTTTGCTTTGTCTGAAATAGTATAAACCTTAATTTTCACACAGTGCGTTTCATGACAAATATGCACAGTGTGACCAAAAGGGTTTTCGTGCGAAACGGGTCTAATGGTGTAAGTGTGTGAGGTTAGCGACTTGAGTGGAGTTGGTCTCACACAAGAAACATTGTGCCCTTTCGTCTTGAGTAAAACCTCATCCACATGCTGTGTTGTGTCCCTATAGCTAACATGTACTTGGTGCTGGAGCTGATGCCAGAGCCTTGCATTTCAAGGCTAGCTGAAAATTGCCTTGGCGATGAAGGTATCTCTGAACGTGGAGTTCGTTGCATTTCAATGGAGCAGTTACAGCTTTGCTTTGTCTGGAATTCTCGTAAAGCTCAATTTCAACACAGTGTGTTTTAAGGCAAATATGCTCAGTGTTACGAAACAGGGTTTTCGTGCGAAACGGGTCTAATGGTGATGGTGTGTGAGGTTAGTGTCGTGAGTGGAGTTGGTCTCACACAAGAAACTCTCCGCCCATTGATGTTGAGTAAAAGCCTCATCCACATGCTGTTTAGTCCGTATAGCGAACATGTATTTAAAGCCGAAGTTGATGTAAGAGCCTTCCATTTCAAAGCTAACTGAAAATTGCCTTGGTGATGAAGTGTTCTCTGAACGTGGAGTTGGTTGCACTTCAATGGAGCAGTTACAGCTTTGCTTTGTGGTGTATACGCAATAAACCAGTTTTCACTGCAATGCGTTCTATGACCATTACACACACTGTGACGAAACTGTTTTTTCGTGCAAAACGGGTGTAATGGTGATGGTGTGTGAGGTTAGTGACCTGAGTGGAGTTGGTCACACACAAGAAACATTGTGCCCTTTTGTGTTGAATAAAGCCTCATCCACATGCTGTGTTGTGTCCGTATAGCTACCATGTATTTAAAGCTGAAGTTGATGGAAGAGACCTGCATTTCAAGGCTTGCTGAAAATTGCCTTGGCGATGGAGGTATCCCTGAACATGGAGTTCGTTGCATTTCAATGGAGCAGTTACAGCTTTGTTTTGCCTGGAATTCTCATAAAGCTCAATTTCAACACAGTGCGTTTTATGACACATATGCACAGTGTGACCGAAGAGGGTTTTCGTGCGAAACGGGTCTAATGGTGTAGGTGTGTGAGATTAGTGTCGTGAGTGGAGTTGGTCTCACACAAGAAACATTGTGCCCTTTTGTGTTGAATAAAGCCTCATCCACATGCTGTGTTGTGTCCGTATAGCTTGCATGTACTTTGTGCTGGAGTTGATGGAAGAGACCTGCATTTCAAGGCTAGCTGAAAATTGCCTTGGCGATGGAAGTATCTCAGAACATGGAGTTCGTTGCATTTCAATGGAGCAGTTGCAGCTTTGCTATGTCTGGAATCGTATACAGCTCAATTTTCACACAGTGCGTTTTATGACAAATATGCTCAGTGTTACGAAACAGGGTTTTCGTGCGAAACGGGTCTAATGGTGATGGTGTGTGAGGTTAGTGACCTGAGTGGAGTTGGTCTCACACAAGAAACTCTCTGCCCATTGATGTTGAGTAAAAGCCTCATCCACATGCTGTTTAGTCCGTATAGCGAACATGTATTTAAAGCCGAAGTTGATGTAAGAGCCTTCCATTTCAAAGCTAACTGAAAATTGCCTTGGTGATGAAGTGTTGTCTGAACGTGGAGTTGGTTGCACTTCAATGGAGCAGTTACAGCTTTGCTTTGTGGTGTATACGCAATAAACCAGTTTTCACTGCAATGCGTTCTATGACCATTACACACACTGTGACGAAACTGTTTTTTCGTGCGAAACGGGTGTAATGGTGATGGTATGTGAGGTTAGTGACCTGAGTGGAGTTGGTCACACACAAGAAACTTTGTGCCCTTTTGTGTTGAATAAAGCCTCATCCACATGCTGTGTTGTGTCCGTATAGCTACCATGTATTTAAAGCTGAAGTTGATGGAAGAGACCTGCATTTCAAGGCTAGCTGAAAATTGCCTTGGCGATGGAAGTATCTCTGAACGTGGAGTTCGTTGCATTTCAATGGAGCAGTTACTGCTTTGCTTTGTCTGGAATTCTCATAAAGCTCAATTTCAACACAGTGCGTTTTATGGCAAATATGCACAGTGTGACCAAAAGGGTTTTCGTGCGAAACGGGTCTAATGGTGTAGGTGTGTGAAATTAGTGACCTGAGTGGAGTTGGTCGCACACAAGAAACATTGTGGCCTTTCGTCTTGAGTAAAAGCCTCATCCACATGCTGTGTTGTGTCCGTATAGCTTGCATGTACTTGGTGCTGGAGCTGATGCCAGAGCCTTGCATTTCAAGGCTAGCTGAAAATTGCCTTGGCGATGAAGGTATCTCTGAACGTGAGTTCATTGCATTTCAATGGAGCAGTTACTGCTTTGCTTTGTCTGGAATCGTATAAAGATCAATTTTCACACAGTGCGCTTTATGACAAATACGCACAGAGTTACAAAGGAGGGTTTTCGTGCGAAACGGGTCTAATGGTGATGGTGTGTGAGATTAGTGTCGTGAGTGGAGTTGGTCTCACACAAGAAACTCTCTGCCCATTGATGTTGAGTAAAAGCCTCATCCACATGCTGTTTAGTCCATATAGCGAACATGTATTTAAAGCCGAAGTTGATGTAAGAGCCTTCCATTTCAAAGCTAACTGAAATTTGCCTTGGTGATGAAGTGTTGTCTGAACGTGGAGTTGGTTGCACTTCAATGGAGCAGTTACAGCTTTGCTTTGTGGTGTATACTCAATAAACCAGTTTTCACTGCAATGCGTTCTATGACCTTTACACACACTGTGACGAAACTGTTTTTTCGTGCGAAACGGGTGTAATGGTGATGGTGTGTGAGGTTAGTGACCTGAGTGGAGTTGGTCACACACAAGAAACTTTGTGCCCTTTTGTGTTGAATAAAGCCTCATCCACATGCTGTGTTGTGTTCGTATAGCTACCATGTATTTAAAGCTGAAGTTAATGGAAGAGACCTGCATTTCAAGGCTAGCTGAAAATTGCATTGGCGATGAAGGTATCTCTGAACGTGGAGTTCATTGCATTTCAATGGAGCAGTTACTGCTTTGCTTTCTCTGAAATTCTCATAAAGCTCAATTTCAAAACAGTGCGTTTTATGACAAATATGCACAGTGTGACCCAAAGGGTTTTCGTGCGAAACGGGTCTAATGGTGTAAGTGTGTGAGGTTAGCGACTTGAGTGGAGTTGGTCTCACACAAGAAACATTGTGCCCTTTCGTCTTGAGTAAAACCTCATCCACATGCTGTGTTGTGTCCCTATAGCTAACATGTACTTGGTGCTGGAGCTGATGCCAGAGCCTTGCATTTCAAGGCTAGCTGAAAATTGCCTTGGCGATGAAGGTATCTCTGAACGTGGAGTTCGTTGCATTTCAACGGAGCAGTTACTGCTTTGCTTTCTCTGGAATTCTCATAAAGCTCAATTTCAACACAGTGCGTTTTATGGCAAATACGCACAGAGTTACAAAGCAGGGTTTTCGTGCGAAACGGGTCTAATTGTGTAAGTGTGTGAGGTTAGCGACTTGAGTGGAGTTGGTCTCACACAAGAAACATTGTGACCTTTCGTGTTGAAGAAAAGCTACATCCACAAGCTGTGCTGTGTCCCTATAGCTTGCATGTACTTGGTGCTGGAGCTGATGAAGAGCCTTGCATTTCAAGGCTAGCTGAAAATTGCCTTGGCGATGAAGTATCTCTGAACATGGAGTTCGTTGCATTTCAATGGAGCAGTTACAGCTTTGCATTGTCTGGAATTCTCATAAAGCTCAATTTCAACACAGTGCGTTTTATGGCAAATATGCTCAGTGTTACGAAACAGGGTTTTCGGGCGAAACGGGTCTAATGGTGATGGTGTGTGAGGTTAGTGACCTGAGTGGAGTTGGTCTCACACAAGAAACTCTCTGCCCATTGATGTTGAGTAAAAGCCTCATCCACATGCTGTTTAGTCCGTATAGTGAACATGTATTTAAAGCCGAAGTTGATGGAAGAGCCTTCCATTTCAAAGCTAACTGAAAATTGCCTTGGTGATGAAGTGTTCTCTGAACGTGGAGTTGGTTGCACTTCAATGGAGCAGTTACAGCTTTGCTTTGTGGTGTATACGCAATAAACCAGTTTTCACTGCAATGCGTTCTATGACCTTTACACACACTGTGACGAAACTGTTTTTTCGTGCGAAACGGGTGTAATGGTGATGGTGTGTGAGGTTAGTGACCTGAGTGGAGTTGGTCACACACAAGAAACTTTGTGCCCTTTTGTGTTGAATAAAGCCTCATCCACATGATGTGTTGTGTCCGTATACCTACCATGTATTTAAAGCTGAAGTTGATGGAAGAGACCTGCATTTCAAGGCTAGCTGAAAATTGCCTTGGCGATGAAGGTATCTCTGAACGTGGAGTTCATTGCATTTCAATAGAGCAGTTACTGCTTTGCTTTGTCTGGAATAGTATAAAGCTCAATTTTCGCACAGTGCGTTTTATGGCAAATACGGACAGAGTTACAAAGCAGGGTTTTCGTGCGAAACTGGTCTAATGGTGTAAGTATGTGAGATTAGTGTCGTGAGTGGAGTTGGTCTCACACAAGAAACTCTCTGCCCATTGATGTTGAGTAAAAGCCTCATCCACATGCTGTGTTGTGTCCCTATAGCAAACATGTACTTGGTGTTGGAGCTGATGCCAGAGTCTTGCATTTCAAGGCTAGCTGAAAATTGCCTTGGCGATGAAGGTATCTCTGAACGTGGAGTTCGTTGCATTTCAACGGAGCAGTTACTGCTTTGCTTTGTCTGGAATTCTCATAAAGCTCAATTTCAACACAGTGCGTTTTATGACAAATACGCACAGTGTGACCAAACAGGGTTTTCGTGCGAAACGGGTCTAATGGTGTAAGTGTGTGAGGTTAGCGACTTGAGTGGAGTTGGTCTCACACAAGAAACATTGTGCCCTTTCGCGTTGAGTAAAGCCTCATCCACAAGCTGTGCTGTGTCCCTATAGGTAATATGCACTTAGTGCTGGAGCTGATGCCATTGCTTGCATTTCAAGGCTAGCTGAAAATTGCCTTGGCGATGAAGGTATCTCTGAACGTGGAGTTCATTGCATTTCAATGGAGCTGTTACAGCTTTGCTTTGTGTGGAATCTTATAAAGCTCAATTTTCAACAGTGCGTTTTATGACAAATACGCAAAGAGTTACAAAGCAGGGTTTTCGTGCGAAACGTGTCTAATGGTGATGGTGTGTGAGGTTAGTGACCTGAGTGTAGTTGGTCTCACACAAGAAACTCTCTGCCTATTGATGTTGAGTAAAAGCCTCATCCACATGCTGTTTAGTCCGTACAGCGAACATGTATTTAAAGTCGAAGTTGATGTAAGAGCCTTCCATTTCAAAGCTAACTGAAAATTGCCTTGGTGATGAAGTATCTCTGAACGTGGAGTTGGTTGCACTTCAATGGAGCAGTTACAGCTTTGCTTTGTATTGTATACGCAATAAACCAGTTTTCACTGCAATGCGTTCTATGACCATTACACACACTGTGACGAAACTGTTTTTTCGTGCGAAACAGGTCTAATGGTGATGGTGTGTGAGATTAGTGACTTGAGTGGAGTTGGTCACACACAAGAAACTTTGTGCCCTTTTGTGTTGAATAAAGCCTCATCCACATGCTGTCTTGTGTCCGTATAGCTACCATGTATTTAAAGCTGAAGTTGATGGAAGAGACCTGCATTTCAAGGCTAGCTGAAAATTGCCTTGGCGATGAAGGTATCTCTGAACGTGGAGTTCCTTGCATTTCAATGGAGCAGTTGCAGCTTTGCTTTGTCTGGAATCGTATAAAGCTCAATTTTCACACGGAGCATTTTATGACAAATACCAACAGAGTTACAAAGCAGGGTTTTCGTGCGAAACGGGTCTAATGGTGATGGTGTGTGAGATTAGTGTCGTGAGTGGAGTTGGTCTCACACAAGAAACTCTCTGCCCATTGATGTTGAGTGAAAGCCTCATCCACATGCTGCTTAGTCCGTATAGCGAACATGTATTTAAAGCCAAAGTTGATGTAAGAGCCTTCCATTTCAAAGCTAACTGAAAATTGCCTTGGTGATGAAGTGTTCTCTGAACGTGGAGTTGGTTGCACTTTAATGGAGCAGTTACAGCTTTGCTTTGTGGTGTATACGCAATAAACCAGTTTTCACTGCAATGCGTTCTATGACCATTACACACACTGTGACGAAACTGTTTTTTCGTGCGAAACGGTTGTAATGGTGATGGTGTGTGAGGTTAGTGACCTGAATGGAGTTGGTCTCACACAAGAAACATTGTGCCCTTTTGTGTTGAATAAAGCCTCATCCACATGCTGTGTTGTGTCCGTATAGCTACCATGTATTTAAAGCTGAAGTTGATGGAAGAGACCTGCATTTCAAGGCTAGCTGAAAATTGCCTTGGCGATGGAAGTATCTCTGAACGTGGAGTTCATTGCATTTCAATGGAGCAGTTACTGCTTTGCTTTGTCTGTAATTCTCATAAAGCTCAATTTCAACACAGTGCGTTTTATGACAAATATGCACAGTGTGACCAAAAGGGTTTTCGTGCGAAACGGGTCTAATGGTGTAAGTGTGTGAGGTTAGCGACTTGAGTGGAGTTGGTCTCACACAAGAAACATTGTGCCCTTTCGTCTTGAGTAAAAGCTACATCCACATGCTTTGTTGTGTCCCTATAGCTAACATGTACTTGGTGCTGGAGCTGATGCCAGAGCCTTGCATTTCAAGGCTAGCTGAAAACTGCCTTGGCGATGAAGGTATCTCTGAACGTGGAGTTCATTGCATTTCAATGGAGCAGTTACTGCTTTGCTTTGTCTGGAATCCTATAAAGCTCAATTTTCACACAGTGCGTTTTATGGCAAATACGCACAGAGTTACAAAGCAGGGTTTTCGTGCGAAACGGGTCTAATGGTGATGGTGTGTGAGATTAGTGTCGTGAGTGGAGTTGGTCTCACACAAGAAACTCTCTGCCCATTGATGTTGAGTGAAAGCCTCATCCACATGCTGTGTTGTGTCCCTATAGCTAACATGTACTTGGTGCTGGAGCTGATGCCAGAGCCTTGCATTTCAAGGCTAGCTGAAAATTGCCTTGGCGATGGAAGTATCTCTGAACATGGAGTTCGTTGCATTTCAATGGAGCAGTTGCAGCTTTGCTTTGTCTGGAATTCTCATAAAGCTCAATTTCAACACAGTGCGTTTTATGACAAATATGCACAGTGTGACCAAAAGGGTTTTCGTGCGAAACGGGTCTAATGGTGTAGGTGTGTGAAATTAGTGACCTGAGTGGAGTTGGTCGCACACAAGAAACATTGTGCCCTTTCGTCTTGAGTAAAAGCCTCATCCACATGCTGTTTAGTCCGTATAGCGAACATGTATTTAAAGCCGAAGTTGATGTAAGAGCCTTCCATTTCAAAGCTAACTGAAAATTGCCTTGGTGATGAAGTGTTCTCTGAACGTGGAGTTGGTTGCACTTTAATGGAGCAGTTACAGCTTTGCTTTGTGGTGTATACGCAATAAACCAGTTTTCACTGCAATGCGTTCTATGACCATTACACACACTGTGATGAAACTGTTTTTTCGTGCGAAACGGGTGTAATGGTGATGGTGTGTGAGGTTAGTGACCTGAGTGGAGTTGGTCACACACAAGAAACATTGTGCCCTTTTGTGTTGAATAAAGCCTCATCCACATGCTGTGTTGTGTCCGTATAGCTACCATGTATTTAAAGCTGAAGTTGATGGAAGAGACCTGCATTTCAAGGCTAGCTGAAAATTGCCTTGGCGATGGAAGTATCTCTGAACGTGGAGTTCGTTGAATTTCAATGGAGCAGTTACTGCTTTGCTTTGTCTGGAATTCTCATAAAGCTCAATTTCAACACAGTGCGTTTTATGACAAATACGCACAGTGTGACCAAAAGGGTTTTCGTGCGAAACGGGTCTAATGGTGTAAGTGTGTGAGGTTAGCGACTTGAGTGGAGTTGGTCTCACACAAGAAACTCTCTGCCCATTGATGTTGAGTGAAAGCCTCATCCACATGTTGTATTTTGTCCCTATAGCTAACATGTACTTGGTGCTGGAGCTGATGCCAGAGCCTTGCATTTCAAGGCTAGCTGAAAATTGCCTTGGCAATGAAGGTATCTCTGAACGTGGAGTTCGTTGCATTTCAACGGAGCAGTTACTGCTTTGCTTTGTCTGGAATTCTCATAAAGCTCAGTTTCAACACAGTGCGTTTTATGACAAATACGCACAGTGTGACCAAAAGGGTTTTCGTGCGAAACGGGTCTAATTGTGTAAGTGTGTGAGGTTAGCGACTTGAGTGGAGTTGGTCGCACACAAGAAACATTGTGCCCTTTCGTTTGAAGAAAAGCTACATCCACAAGCTGTGCTGTGTCCCTATAGCTTGCATGTACTTAGTGCTGGAGCTGATGCCATTGCCTTGCATTTCAAGGCTAGCTGAAAATTGCCTTGGCGATGAAGGTATCTCTGAACGTGGAGTTCGTTGCGTTTCAATGGAGCAGTTACAGCTTTGCTTTGTCTGGAATTCTCGTAAAGCTCAATTTCAACACAGTGCGTTTTATGGCAAATATGCTCAGTGTTACGAAACAGGGTTTTCAGGCGAAACGGGTCTAATGGTGATGGTGTGTGAGGTTAGTGTCGTGAGTGGAGTTGGTCTCACACAAGAAACTCTCTGCCCATTGATGTTGAGTAAAAGCCTCATCCACATGCTGTTTAGTCCGTATAGCGAACATGTATTTAAAGCCGAAGTTGACGTAAGAGCCTTCCATTTCAAAGTTAACTGAAAATTGCCTTGGTGATGAAGCGCTCTCTGAACGTGGAGTTGGTTGCACTTCAATGGAGCAGTTACAGCTTTGGTTTGTGGTGTATACGCAATAAACCAGTTTTCACTGCAATGCGTTCTATGACCATTACACACACTGTGACGAAACTGTTTTTTCGTGCGAAACGGGTGTTATGGTGATGGTGTGTGAGGTTAGTGACCTGAGTGGAGTTGGTCTCACACAAGAAACATTGTGCCCTTTTGTGTTGAATAAAGCCTCATCCACATGCTGTGTTGTGTCCGTATAGCTACCATGTATTTAAAGCTGAAGTTGATGGAAGAGACCTGCATTTCAAGGCTAGCTGAAAATTGCCTTGGCGATGGAAGTATCTCTGAACGTGGAGTTCGTTGCATTTCAATGGAGCAGTTACTGCTTTGCTTTGTCTGGTATTCTCATAAAGCTCAATTTCAACACAGTGCGTTTTAAGACAACTATGCACAGTGTGACCAAAAGGGTTTTCGTGCGAAACGGGTCTAATGGTGTAAGTGTGTGAGGTTAGCGACTTGAGTGGAGTTGGTCTCACACAAGAAACATTGTGCCCTTTCGTCTTGAGTAAAAGCTACATCCACATGCTTTGTTGTGTCCCTATAGCTAACATGTACTTGGTGCTGGAGCTGATGCCAGAGCCTTGCATTTCAAGGCTAGCTGAAAATTGCCTTGGCGATGAAGGTATCTCTGAACGTGGAGTTCATTGCATTTCAATGGAGCAGTTACTGCTTTGCTTTGTCTGGAATCCTATAAAGCTCAATTTTCACACAGTGCGTTTTATGGCAAATACGCACAGAGTTACAAAGCAGGGTTTTCGTGCGAAACGGGTCTAATGGTGATGGTGTGTGAGATTAGTGTCGTGAGTGGAGTTGGTCTCACACAAGAAACTCTCTGCCCATTGATGTTGAGTGAAAGCCTCATCCACATGCTGTGTTGTGTCCCTATAGCTAACATGTACTTGGTGCTGGAGCTGATGCCAGAGCCTTGCATTTCAAGGCCAGCTGAAAATTGCCTTGGCGATGGAAGTATCTCTGAACATGGAGTTCGTTGCATTTCAATGGAGCAGTTACAGCTTTGCTTTGTGGTGTAATCGCAATAAACCAGTTTTCACTGCAATGCGTTCTATGACCATTACACACACTGTGACGAAACTGTTTTTTCGTGCGAAACGGGTGTAATGGTGATGGTGTGTGAGATTAGTGTCGTGAGTGGAGTTGGTCTCACACAAGAAACATTGTGCCCTTTTGTGTTGAATAAAGCCTCATCCACATGCTGTGTTGTGTCCGTATAGCTACCATGTATTTAAAGCTGAAGTTGATGGAAGAGACCTGCATTTCAAGGCTAGCTGAAAATTGCCTTGGCGATGGAAGTATCTCTGAACGTGGAGTTCGTTGCATTTCAATGGAGCAGTTACAGCTTTGCTTTGTCTGGAATTCTCATAAAGCTCAATTTCAACACAGTGCGTTTTATGACAAATATGCACAGTGTGACCAAAAGGGTTTTCGTGCGAAACGGGTCTAATGGTGTAGGTGTGTGAGATTAGTGACCTGAGTGGAGTTGGTCTCACACAAGAAACATTGTGCCCTTTTGTGTTGAATAAAGCCTCATCCACATGCTGTGTTGTGTCCGTATAGCTTGCATGTACTTGGTGCTGGAGCTGATGCCAGAGCCTTGCATTTCAAGGCTAGCTGAAAATTGCCTTGGCGATGGAAGTATCTCTGAACGTGGAGTTCGTTGCATTTCAATGGAGCAGTTACTGCTTTGCTTTGTCTGTAATTCTCATAAAGCTCAATTTCAACACAGTGCGTTTTATGACAAATACGCACAGTGTGACCAAAAGGGTTTTCGTGCGAAACGGGTCTAATGGTGTAAGTGTGTGAGGTTAGCGACTTGAGTGGAGTTGGTCTCACACAAGAAACTCTCTGCCCATTGATGTTGAGTGAAAGCCTCATCCACATGTTGTATTTTGTCCCTATAGCTAACATGTACTTGGTGCTGGAGCTGATGCCAGAGCCTTGCATTTCAAGGCTAGCTGAAAATTGCCTTGGCAATGAAGGTATCTCTGAACGTGGAGTTCGTTGCATTTCAACGGAGCAGTTACTGCTTTGCTTTGTCTGGAATTCTCATAAAGCTCAGTTTCAACACAGTGCGTTTTATGACAAATACGCACAGTGTGACCAAAAGGGTTTTCGTGCGAAACGGGTCTAATGGTGATGGTGTGTGAGGTTAGTGTCGTGAGTGGAGTTGGTCTCACACAAGAAACTCTCTGCCCATTGATGTTGAGTAAAAGCCTCATCCACATGCTGCTTAGTCCGTATAGCGAACATGTATTTAAAGCCGAAGTTGATGTAAGAGCCTTCCATTTCAAAGCTAACTGAAAATTGCCTTGGTGATGAAGTGTTCTCTGAACGTGGAGTTGGTTGCACTTTAATGGAGCAGTTACAGCTTTGGTTTGTGGTGTATACGCAATAAACCAGTTTTCACTGCAATGCGTTCTATGACCATTACACACACTGTGACGAAACTGTTTTTTCGTGCGAAACGGGTGTAATGGTGATGGTGTGTGAGGTTAGTGACCTGAGTGGAGTTTGTCTCACACAAGAAACATTGTGCCCTTTTGTGTTGAATAAAGCCTCATCCACATGCTGTGTTGTGTCCGTATAGCTTCCATGTATTTAAAGCTGAAGTTGATGGAAGAGACCTGCATTTCAAGGCTAGCTGAAAATTGCCTTGGCGATGGAAGTATCTCTGAACGTGGAGTTCGTTGCATTTCAATGGAGCAGTTACTGCTTTGCTTTGTCTGGAATTCTCATAAAGCTCAATTTCAACACAGTGCGTTTTATGACAAATACGCACAGTGTGACCAAAAGGGTTTTCGTGCGAAACGGGTCTAATTGTGTAAGTGTGTGAGGTTAGCGACTTGAGTGGAGTTGGTCTCACACAAGAAACATTGTGCCCTTTCGTGTTGAAGAAAAGCTACATCCACAAGCTGTGCTGTGTCCCTATAGCTTGCATGTACTTAGTGCTGGAGCTGATGCCATTGCCTTGCATTTCAAGGCTAGCTGAAAATTGCTTTGGCGATGAAGGTATCTCTGAACGTGGAGTTCGTTGCATTTCAATGGAGCAGTTACAGCTTTGTTTTGTCTGGAATTCTCGTAAAGCTCAATTTCAACACAGTGCGTTTTAAGGCAAATATGCTCAGTGTTACGAAACAGGGTTTTCGGGCGAAACGGGTCTAATGGTGATGGTGTGTGAGGTTAGTGTCGTGAGTGGAGTTGGTCTCACACAAGAAACATTGTGCCCTTTTGTGTTGAGTAAAAGCCTCATCCACATGCTGTGTTGTGTCCGTATAGCTACCATGTATTTAAAGCTGAAGTTGATGGAACAGACCTGCATTTCAAGGCTAGCTGAAAATTGCCTTGGCGATGAAGGTATCTCTGAACGTGGAGTTCGTTGCATTTCAACGGAGCAGTTACTGCTTTGCTTTGTCTGGAATTCTCATAAAGCTCAGTTTCAACACAGTGCGTTTTATGACAAATACGCACAGTGTGACCAAAAGGGTTTTCGTGCGAAACGGGTCTAATTGTGTAAGTGTGTGAGGTTAGCGACTTGAGTGGAGTTGGTCGCACACAAGAAACATTGTGCCCTTTCGTGTTGAAGAAAAGCTACGTCCACAAGCTGTGCTGTGTCCCTATAGCTTGCATGTACTTAGTGCTGGAGCTGATGCCATTGCCTTGCATTTCAAGGCTAGCTGAAAATTGCCTTGGCGATGAAGGTATCTCTGAACGTGGAGTTCGTTGCGTTTCAATGGAGCAGTTACAGCTTTGCTTTGTCTGGAATTCTCGTAAAGCTCAATTTCAACACAGTGCGTTTTATGGCAAATATGCTCAGTGTTACGAAACAGGGTTTTCGGGCGAAACGGGTCTAATGGTGATGGTGTGTGAGGTTAGTGTCGTGAGTGGAGTTGGTCTCACACAAGAAACTCTCTGCCCATTGATGTTGAGTAAAAGCCTCATCCACATGCTGTTTAGTCCGTATAGCGAACATGTATTTAAAGCCGAAGTTGATGTAAGAGCCTTCCATTTCAAAGCTAACTGAAAATTGCCTTGGTGATGAAGCGCTCTCTGAACGTGGAGTTGGTTGCACTTCAATGGAGCAGTTACAGCTTTGCTTTGTGGTGTATACGCAATAAACCAGTTTTCACTGCAATGCGTTCTATGACCATTACACACACTGTGACGAAACTGTTTTTTCGTGCGAAACGGGTGTAATGGTGATGGTGTGTGAGGTTAGTGACCTGAGTGGAGTTGGTCACACACAAGAAACTTCGTGTCCTTTTGTGTTGAATAAAGCCTCATCCACATGCTGTGTTGTGTCCGTATAGCTACCATGTATTTAAAGCTGAAGTTGATGGAAGAGACCTGCATTTCAAGGCTAGCTGAAAATTGCCTTGGCGATGGAAGTATCTCTGAACGTGGAGTTTGTTGCATTTCAATGGAGCAGTTACAGCTTTGCTTTGTCTGTAATTCTCATAAAGCTCAATTTCAACACAGTGCGTTTTATGACAAATATGCACAGTGTGACCAAAAGGGTTTTCGTGCGAAACGGGTCTAATGGTGTAGGTGTGTGAAATTAGTGACCTGAGTGGAGTTGGTCGCACACAAGAAACATTGTGCTCTTTCGTCTTGAGTAAAAGCCTCATCCACATGCTGTGTTGTGTCCGTATAGCTTGCATGTACTTGGTGCTGGAGCTGATGCCAGAGCCTTGCATTTCAAGGCTAGCTGAAAATTGCCTTGGCGATGGAAGTATCTCTGAACATGGAGTTCGTTGCATTTCAATGGAGCAGTTGCAGCTTTGCTTTGTCTGGAATTCTCATAAAGCTCAATTTCAACACAGTGCGTTTTATGACAAATATGCACAGTGTGACCAAAAGGGTTTTCGTGCGAAACGGGTCTAATGGTGTAAGTGTGTGAGGTTATCGACTTGAGTGGATTTGGTCTCACACAAGAAACATTGTGCCCTTTCGTCTTGAGTAAAAGCTACATCCACATGCTTTGTTGTGTCCCTATAGCTAACATGTACTTGGTGCTGTAGCTGATGCCAGAGCCTTGCATTTCAAGGCTAGCTGAAAATTGCCTTGGCGATGAAGGTATCTCTGAACGTGGAGTTCATTGCATTTCAATGGAGCCGTTACTGCTTTGCTTTGTCTGGAATCCTATAAAGCTCAATTTTCACATAGTGCGTTTTATGGCAAATACGCACAGAGTTACAAAGCAAGGTTTTCGTGCGAAACGGGTCTAATGGTGATGGTGTGTGAGATTAGTGTCGTGAGTGGAGTTGGTCTCACACAAGAAACTCTCTGCCCATTGATGTTGAGTGAAAGCCTCATCCACATGCTGCTTAGTCCATATAGCGAACATGTACTTGGTGCTGGAGCTGATGCCAGAGCCTTGCATTTCAAGGCTAGCTGAAAATTGCCTTGGCGATGAAGTATCTCTGAACGTGGAGTTGGTTGCATTTCAATGGAGCAGTTACAGCTTTGCTTTGTCTGGAATTCTCGTAAAACTCAATTTCAACACAGTGCGTTTTATGGCAAATATGCTCAGTGTTACGAAACAGGGTTTTCGGGCGAAACAGGTCTAATGGTGATGGTGTGTGAGGTTAGTGTCGTGAGTGGAGTTGGTCGCATACAAGAAACTCTCTTCCCATTGATGTTGAGTAAAAGCCTCATCCACATGCTGTTTAGTCCGTATAGCGAACATGTATTTAAAGCCGAAGTTGATGTAAGAGCCTTCCATTTCAAAGCTAACTGAAAATTGCCTTGGTGATGAAGCGCTCTTTGAACGTGGAGTTGGTTGCACTTCAATGGAGCAGTTACAGCTTTGCTTTGTGGTGTAATCGAAATAAACCAGTTTTCACTGCAATGCGTTCTATGACCATTACACACACTGTGACGAAACTGTTTTTTCGTGCGAAACGAGTGTAATGATGATGGTGTGTGAGATTAGTGACTTGAGTGGAGTTGGTCACACACAAGAAACTTTGTGCCCTTTTGTGTTGAATAAAGCCTCATCCACATGCTGTCTTGTGTCCGTATAGCTACCATGTATTTAAAGCTGAAGTTGATGGAAGAGACCTGCATTTCAAGGCTAGCTGAAAATTGCCTTGGCGATGAAGGTATCTCTGAACGTGGAGTTCCTTGCATTTCAATGGAGCAGTTGCAGCTTTGCTTTGTCTGGAATCGTATAAAGCTCAATTTTCACACGGAGCATTTTATGACAAATACCAACAGAGTTACAAAGCAGGGTTTTCGTGCGAAACGGGTCTAATGGTGATGGTGTGTGAGATTAGTGTCGTGAGTGGAGTTGGTCTCACACAAGAAACTCTCTGCCCATTGATGTTGAGTGAAAGCCTCATCCACATGCTGCTTAGTCCGTATAGCGAACATGTATTTAAAGCCGAAGTTGATGTAAGAGCCTTCCATTTCAAAGCTAACTGAAAATTGCCTTGGTGATGAAGTGTTCTCTGAACGTGGAGTTGGTTGCACTTCAATGGAGCAGTTACAGCTTTGCTTTGTGGTGTATACGCAATAAACCAGTTTTCACTGCAATGCGTTCTATGACCATTACACACACTGTGACGAAACTGTTTTTTCGTGCGAAACGGGTGTAATGGTGATGGTGTGTGAGGTTAGTGACCTGAGTGGAGTTGGTCACACACAAGAAACATTGTGCCCTTTTGTGTTGAATAAAGCCTCATCCACATGCTGTGTTGTGTCCGTATAGCTTGCATGTACTTGGTGCTGGAGCTGATGCCAGAGCCTTGCATTTCAAGGCTAGCTGAAAATTGCCTTGGCGATGGAAGTATCTCTGAACGTGGAGTTCGTTGCATTTCAATGGAGCAGTTACTGCTTTGCTTTGTCTGGATTTCTCATAAAGCTCAATTTCAACACAGTGCGTTTTAAGGCAAATATGCTCAGTGTTACGAAACAGGGTTTTCGGCGAAACGGGTCTAATGGTGATGGTGTGTGAGGTTAGTGTCGTGAGTGGAGTTGGTCTCACACAAGAAACTCTCTTCCCATTGATGTTGAGTAAAAGCCTCATCCACATGCTGTTTAGTCCGTATAGCGAACATGTATTTAAAGCCGAAGTTGATGTAAGAGCCTTCCATTTCAAAGCTAACTGAAAATTGCCTTGGTGATGAAGCGCTCTATGAACGTGGAGTTGGTTGCACTTTAATGGAGCAGTTACAGCTTTGCTTTGTGGTGTATACGCAATAAACCAGTTTTCACTGCAATGCGTTCTATGACCATTACACACACTGTGACGAAACTGTTTTTTCGTGCGAAACGGTTGTAATGGTGATGGTGTGTGAGGTTAGTGACCTGAATGGAGTTGGTCTCACACAAGAAACATTGTGCCCTTTTGTGTTGAATAAAGCCTCATCCACATGCTGTGTTGTGTCCGTATAGCTACCATGTATTTAAAGCTGAAGTTGATGGAAGAGACCTGCATTTCAAGGCTAGCTGAAAATTGCCTTGGCGATGGAAGTATCTCTGAACGTGGAGTTCGTTGCATTTCAATGGAGCAGTTACAGCTTTGCTTTGTCTGTAATTCTCATAAAGCTCAATTTCAACACAGTGCGTTTTATGACAAATATGCACAGTGTGACCAAAAGGGTTTTCGTGCGAAACGGGTCTAATGGTGTAGGTGTGTGAAATTAGTGACCTGAGTGGAGTTGGTCGCACACAAGAAACATTGTGCTCTTTCGTCTTGAGTAAAAGCCTCATCCACATGCTGTGTTGTGTCCGTATAGCTTGCATGTACTTGGTGCTGGAGCTGATGCCAGAGCCTTGCATTTCAAGGCTAGCTGAAAATTGCCTTGGCGATGGAAGTATCTCTGAACATGGAGTTCGTTGCATTTCAATGGAGCAGTTGCAGCTTTGCTTTGTCTGGAATTCTCATAAAGCTCAATTTCAACACAGTGCGTTTTATGACAAATATGCACAGTGTGACCAAAAGGGTTTTCGTGCGAAACGGGTCTAATGGTGTAAGTGTGTGAGGTTATCGACTTGAGTGGATTTGGTCTCACACAAGAAACATTGTGCCCTTTCGTCTTGAGTAAAAGCTACATCCACATGCTTTGTTGTGTCCCTATAGCTAACATGTACTTGGTGCTGTAGCTGATGCCAGAGCCTTGCATTTCAAGGCTAGCTGAAAATTGCCTTGGCGATGAAGGTATCTCTGAACGTGGAGTTCATTGCATTTCAATGGAGCCGTTACTGCTTTGCTTTGTCTGGAATCCTATAAAGCTCAATTTTCACATAGTGCGTTTTATGGCAAATACGCACAGAGTTACAAAGCAAGGTTTTCGTGCGAAACGGGTCTAATGGTGATGGTGTGTGAGATTAGTGTCGTGAGTGGAGTTGGTCTCACACAAGAAACTCTCTGCCCATTGATGTTGAGTGAAAGCCTCATCCACATGCTGCTTAGTCCATATAGCGAACATGTACTTGGTGCTGGAGCTGATGCCAGAGCCTTGCATTTCAAGGCTAGCTGAAAATTGCCTTGGCGATGAAGTATCTCTGAACGTGGAGTTGGTTGCATTTCAATGGAGCAGTTACAGCTTTGCTTTGTCTGGAATTCTCGTAAAACTCAATTTCAACACAGTGCGTTTTATGGCAAATATGCTCAGTGTTACGAAACAGGGTTTTCGGGCGAAACAGGTCTAATGGTGATGGTGTGTGAGGTTAGTGTCGTGAGTGGAGTTGGTCGCATACAAGAAACTCTCTTCCCATTGATGTTGAGTAAAAGCCTCATCCACATGCTGTTTAGTCCGTATAGCGAACATGTATTTAAAGCCGAAGTTGATGTAAGAGCCTTCCATTTCAAAGCTAACTGAAAATTGCCTTGGTGATGAAGCGCTCTTTGAACGTGGAGTTGGTTGCACTTCAATGGAGCAGTTACAGCTTTGCTTTGTGGTGTAATCGAAATAAACCAGTTTTCACTGCAATGCGTTCTATGACCATTACACACACTGTGACGAAACTGTTTTTTCGTGCGAAACGAGTGTAATGATGATGGTGTGTGAGATTAGTGACTTGAGTGGAGTTGGTCACACACAAGAAACTTTGTGCCCTTTTGTGTTGAATAAAGCCTCATCCACATGCTGTCTTGTGTCCGTATAGCTACCATGTATTTAAAGCTGAAGTTGATGGAAGAGACCTGCATTTCAAGGCTAGCTGAAAATTGCCTTGGCGATGAAGGTATCTCTGAACGTGGAGTTCCTTGCATTTCAATGGAGCAGTTGCAGCTTTGCTTTGTCTGGAATCGTATAAAGCTCAATTTTCACACGGAGCATTTTATGACAAATACCAACAGAGTTACAAAGCAGGGTTTTCGTGCGAAACGGGTCTAATGGTGATGGTGTGTGAGATTAGTGTCGTGAGTGGAGTTGGTCTCACACAAGAAACTCTCTGCCCATTGATGTTGAGTGAAAGCCTCATCCACATGCTGCTTAGTCCGTATAGCGAACATGTATTTAAAGCCGAAGTTGATGTAAGAGCCTTCCATTTCAAAGCTAACTGAAAATTGCCTTGGTGATGAAGTGTTCTCTGAACGTGGAGTTGGTTGCACTTCAATGGAGCAGTTACAGCTTTGCTTTGTGGTGTATACGCAATAAACCAGTTTTCACTGCAATGCGTTCTATGACCATTACACACACTGTGACGAAACTGTTTTTTCGTGCGAAACGGGTGTAATGGTGATGGTGTGTGAGGTTAGTGACCTGAGTGGAGTTGGTCACACACAAGAAACATTGTGCCCTTTTGTGTTGAATAAAGCCTCATCCACATGCTGTGTTGTGTCCGTATAGCTTGCATGTACTTGGTGCTGGAGCTGATGCCAGAGCCTTGCATTTCAAGGCTAGCTGAAAATTGCCTTGGCGATGGAAGTATCTCTGAACGTGGAGTTCGTTGCATTTCAATGGAGCAGTTACTGCTTTGCTTTGTCTGGATTTCTCATAAAGCTCAATTTCAACACAGTGCGTTTTAAGGCAAATATGCTCAGTGTTACGAAACAGGGTTTTCGGCGAAACGGGTCTAATGGTGATGGTGTGTGAGGTTAGTGTCGTGAGTGGAGTTGGTCTCACACAAGAAACTCTCTTCCCATTGATGTTGAGTAAAAGCCTCATCCACATGCTGTTTAGTCCGTATAGCGAACATGTATTTAAAGCCGAAGTTGATGTAAGAGCCTTCCATTTCAAAGCTAACTGAAAATTGCCTTGGTGATGAAGCGCTCTATGAACGTGGAGTTGGTTGCACTTTAATGGAGCAGTTACAGCTTTGCTTTGTGGTGTATACGCAATAAACCAGTTTTCACTGCAATGCGTTCTATGACCATTACACACACTGTGACGAAACTGTTTTTTCGTGCGAAACGGTTGTAATGGTGATGGTGTGTGAGGTTAGTGACCTGAATGGAGTTGGTCTCACACAAGAAACATTGTGCCCTTTTGTGTTGAATAAAGCCTCATCCACATGCTGTGTTGTGTCCGTATAGCTACCATGTATTTAAAGCTGAAGTTGATGGAAGAGACCTGCATTTCAAGGCTAGCTGAAAATTGCCTTGGCGATGGAAGTATCTCTGAACGTGGAGTTCGTTGCATTTCAATGGAGCAGTTACTGCTTTGCTTTGTCTGTAATTCTCATAAAGCTCAATTTCAACACAGTGCGTTTTATGACAAATATGCACAGTGTGACCAAAAGGGTTTTCGTGCGAAACGGGTCTAATGGTGTAGGTGTGTGAAATTAGTGACCTGAGTGGAGTTGGTCGCACACAAGAAACATTGTGCTCTTTCGTCTTGAGTAAAAGCCTCATCCACATGCTGTGTTGTGTCCGTATAGCTTGCATGTACTTGGTGCTGGAGCTGATGCCAGAGCCTTGCATTTCAAGGCTAGCTGAAAATTGCCTTGGCGATGGAAGTATCTCTGAACATGGAGTTCGTTGCATTTCAATGGAGCAGTTGCAGCTTTGCTTTGTCTGGAATTCTCATAAAGCTCAATTTCAACACAGTGCGTTTTATGACAAATATGCACAGTGTGACCAAAAGGGTTTTCGTGCGAAACGGGTCTAATGGTGTAAGTGTGTGAGGTTATCGACTTGAGTGGATTTGGTCTCACACAAGAAACATTGTGCCCTTTCGTCTTGAGTAAAAGCTACATCCACATGCTTTGTTGTGTCCCTATAGCTAACATGTACTTGGTGCTGTAGCTGATGCCAGAGCCTTGCATTTCAAGGCTAGCTGAAAATTGCCTTGGCGATGAAGGTATCTCTGAACGTGGAGTTCATTGCATTTCAATGGAGCCGTTACTGCTTTGCTTTGTCTGGAATCCTATAAAGCTCAATTTTCACACAGTGCGTTTTATGGCAAATACGCACAGAGTTACAAAGCAAGGTTTTCGTGCGAAACGGGTCTAATGGTGATGGTGTGTGAGATTAGTGTCGTGAGTGGAGTTGGTCTCACACAAGAAACTCTCTGCCCATTGATGTTGAGTGAAAGCCTCATCCACATGCTGCTTAGTCCATATAGCGAACATGTACTTGGTGCTGGAGCTGATGCCAGAGCCTTGCATTTCAAGGCTAGCTGAAAATTGCCTTGGCGATGAAGTATCTCTGAACGTGGAGTTGGTTGCATTTCAATGGAGCAGTTACAGCTTTGCTTTGTCTGGAATTCTCGTAAAACTCAATTTCAACACAGTGCGTTTTATGGCAAATATGCTCAGTGTTACGAAACAGGGTTTTCGGGCGAAACAGGTCTAATGGTGATGGTGTGTGAGGTTAGTGTCGTGAGTGGAGTTGGTCGCATACAAGAAACTCTCTTCCCATTGATGTTGAGTAAAAGCCTCATCCACATGCTGTTTAGTCCGTATAGCGAACATGTATTTAAAGCCGAAGTTGATGTAAGAGCCTTCCATTTCAAAGCTAACTGAAAATTGCCTTGGTGATGAAGCGCTCTTTGAACGTGGAGTTGGTTGCACTTCAATGGAGCAGTTACAGCTTTGCTTTGTGGTGTAATCGAAATAAACCAGTTTTCACTGCAATGCGTTCTATGACCATTACACACACTGTGACGAAACTGTTTTTTCGTGCGAAACGAGTGTAATGATGATGGTGTGTGAGATTAGTGACTTGAGTGGAGTTGGTCACACACAAGAAACTTTGTGCCCTTTTGTGTTGAATAAAGCCTCATCCACATGCTGTCTTGTGTCCGTATAGCTACCATGTATTTAAAGCTGAAGTTGATGGAAGAGACCTGCATTTCAAGGCTAGCTGAAAATTGCCTTGGCGATGGAAGTATCTCTGAACGTGGAGTTCGTTGCATTTCAATGGAGCAGTTACTGCTTTGCTTTGTCTGGAATTCTCATAAAGCTCAATTTCAACACAGTGCGTTTTATGACAAATACGCACAGTGTGACCAAAAGGGTTTTCGTGCGAAACGGGTCTAATTGTGTAAGTGTGTGAGGTTAGCGACTTGAGTGGAGTTGGTCTCACACAAGAAACATTGTGCCCTTTCGTGTTGAAGAAAAGCTACATCCACAAGCTGTGCTGTGTCCCTATAGCTTGCATGTACTTAGTGCTGGAGCTGATGCCATTGCCTTGCATTTCAAGGCTAGCTGAAAATTGCTTTGGCGATGAAGGTATCTCTGAACGTGGAGTTCGTTGCATTTCAATGGAGCAGTTACAGCTTTGTTTTGTCTGGAATTCTCGTAAAGCTCAATTTCAACACAGTGCGTTTTAAGGCAAATATGCTCAGTGTTACGAAACAGGGTTTTCGGGCGAAACGGGTCTAATGGTGATGGTGTGTGAGGTTAGTGTCGTGAGTGGAGTTGGTCTCACACAAGAAACATTGTGCCCTTTTGTGTTGAGTAAAAGCCTCATCCACATGCTGTGTTGTGTCCGTATAGCTACCATGTATTTAAAGCTGAAGTTGATGGAACAGACCTGCATTTCAAGGCTAGCTGAAAATTGCCTTGGCGATGAAGGTATCTCTGAACGTGGAGTTCGTTGCATTTCAACGGAGCAGTTACTGCTTTGCTTTGTCTGGAATTCTCATAAAGCTCAGTTTCAACACAGTGCGTTTTATGACAAATACGCACAGTGTGACCAAAAGGGTTTTCGTGCGAAACGGGTCTAATTGTGTAAGTGTGTGAGGTTAGCGACTTGAGTGGAGTTGGTCGCACACAAGAAACATTGTGCCCTTTCGTGTTGAAGAAAAGCTACGTCCACAAGCTGTGCTGTGTCCCTATAGCTTGCATGTACTTAGTGCTGGAGCTGATGCCATTGCCTTGCATTTCAAGGCTAGCTGAAAATTGCCTTGGCGATGAAGGTATCTCTGAACGTGGAGTTCGTTGCGTTTCAATGGAGCAGTTACAGCTTTGCTTTGTCTGGAATTCTCGTAAAGCTCAATTTCAACACAGTGCGTTTTATGGCAAATATGCTCAGTGTTACGAAACAGGGTTTTCGGGCGAAACGGGTCTAATGGTGATGGTGTGTGAGGTTAGTGTCGTGAGTGGAGTTGGTCTCACACAAGAAACTCTCTGCCCATTGATGTTGAGTAAAAGCCTCATCCACATGCTGTTTAGTCCGTATAGCGAACATGTATTTAAAGCCGAAGTTGATGTAAGAGCCTTCCATTTCAAAGCTAACTGAAAATTGCCTTGGTGATGAAGCGCTCTCTGAACGTGGAGTTGGTTGCACTTCAATGGAGCAGTTACAGCTTTGCTTTGTGGTGTATACGCAATAAACCAGTTTTCACTGCAATGCGTTCTATGACCATTACACACACTGTGACGAAACTGTTTTTTCGTGCGAAACGGGTGTAATGGTGATGGTGTGTGAGGTTAGTGACCTGAGTGGAGTTGGTCACACACAAGAAACTTCGTGTCCTTTTGTGTTGAATAAAGCCTCATCCACATGCTGTGTTGTGTCCGTATAGCTACCATGTATTTAAAGCTGAAGTTGATGGAAGAGACCTGCATTTCAAGGCTAGCTGAAAATTGCCTTGGCGATGGAAGTATCTCTGAACGTGGAGTTTGTTGCATTTCAATGGAGCAGTTACAGCTTTGCTTTGTCTGTAATTCTCATAAAGCTCAATTTCAACACAGTGCGTTTTATGACAAATATGCACAGTGTGACCAAAAGGGTTTTCGTGCGAAACGGGTCTAATGGTGTAGGTGTGTGAAATTAGTGACCTGAGTGGAGTTGGTCGCACACAAGAAACATTGTGCTCTTTCGTCTTGAGTAAAAGCCTCATCCACATGCTGTGTTGTGTCCGTATAGCTTGCATGTACTTGGTGCTGGAGCTGATGCCAGAGCCTTGCATTTCAAGGCTAGCTGAAAATTGCCTTGGCGATGGAAGTATCTCTGAACATGGAGTTCGTTGCATTTCAATGGAGCAGTTGCAGCTTTGCTTTGTCTGGAATTCTCATAAAGCTCAATTTCAACACAGTGCGTTTTATGACAAATATGCACAGTGTGACCAAAAGGGTTTTCGTGCGAAACGGGTCTAATGGTGTAAGTGTGTGAGGTTATCGACTTGAGTGGATTTGGTCTCACACAAGAAACATTGTGCCCTTTCGTCTTGAGTAAAAGCTACATCCACATGCTTTGTTGTGTCCCTATAGCTAACATGTACTTGGTGCTGTAGCTGATGCCAGAGCCTTGCATTTCAAGGCTAGCTGAAAATTGCCTTGGCGATGAAGGTATCTCTGAACGTGGAGTTCATTGCATTTCAATGGAGCCGTTACTGCTTTGCTTTGTCTGGAATCCTATAAAGCTCAATTTTCACATAGTGCGTTTTATGGCAAATACGCACAGAGTTACAAAGCAAGGTTTTCGTGCGAAACGGGTCTAATGGTGATGGTGTGTGAGATTAGTGTCGTGAGTGGAGTTGGTCTCACACAAGAAACTCTCTGCCCATTGATGTTGAGTGAAAGCCTCATCCACATGCTGCTTAGTCCATATAGCGAACATGTACTTGGTGCTGGAGCTGATGCCAGAGCCTTGCATTTCAAGGCTAGCTGAAAATTGCCTTGGCGATGAAGTATCTCTGAACGTGGAGTTGGTTGCATTTCAATGGAGCAGTTACAGCTTTGCTTTGTCTGGAATTCTCGTAAAACTCAATTTCAACACAGTGCGTTTTATGGCAAATATGCTCAGTGTTACGAAACAGGGTTTTCGGGCGAAACAGGTCTAATGGTGATGGTGTGTGAGGTTAGTGTCGTGAGTGGAGTTGGTCGCATACAAGAAACTCTCTTCCCATTGATGTTGAGTAAAAGCCTCATCCACATGCTGTTTAGTCCGTATAGCGAACATGTATTTAAAGCCGAAGTTGATGTAAGAGCCTTCCATTTCAAAGCTAACTGAAAATTGCCTTGGTGATGAAGCGCTCTTTGAACGTGGAGTTGGTTGCACTTCAATGGAGCAGTTACAGCTTTGCTTTGTGGTGTAATCGAAATAAACCAGTTTTCACTGCAATGCGTTCTATGACCATTACACACACTGTGACGAAACTGTTTTTTCGTGCGAAACGAGTGTAATGATGATGGTGTGTGAGATTAGTGACTTGAGTGGAGTTGGTCACACACAAGAAACTTTGTGCCCTTTTGTGTTGAATAAAGCCTCATCCACATGCTGTCTTGTGTCCGTATAGCTACCATGTATTTAAAGCTGAAGTTGATGGAAGAGACCTGCATTTCAAGGCTAGCTGAAAATTGCCTTGGCGATGAAGGTATCTCTGAACGTGGAGTTCCTTGCATTTCAATGGAGCAGTTGCAGCTTTGCTTTGTCTGGAATCGTATAAAGCTCAATTTTCACACGGAGCATTTTATGACAAATACCAACAGAGTTACAAAGCAGGGTTTTCGTGCGAAACGGGTCTAATGGTGATGGTGTGTGAGATTAGTGTCGTGAGTGGAGTTGGTCTCACACAAGAAACTCTCTGCCCATTGATGTTGAGTGAAAGCCTCATCCACATGCTGCTTAGTCCGTATAGCGAACATGTATTTAAAGCCGAAGTTGATGTAAGAGCCTTCCATTTCAAAGCTAACTGAAAATTGCCTTGGTGATGAAGTGTTCTCTGAACGTGGAGTTGGTTGCACTTCAATGGAGCAGTTACAGCTTTGCTTTGTGGTGTATACGCAATAAACCAGTTTTCACTGCAATGCGTTCTATGACCATTACACACACTGTGACGAAACTGTTTTTTCGTGCGAAACGGGTGTAATGGTGATGGTGTGTGAGGTTAGTGACCTGAGTGGAGTTGGTCACACACAAGAAACATTGTGCCCTTTTGTGTTGAATAAAGCCTCATCCACATGCTGTGTTGTGTCCGTATAGCTTGCATGTACTTGGTGCTGGAGCTGATGCCAGAGCCTTGCATTTCAAGGCTAGCTGAAAATTGCCTTGGCGATGGAAGTATCTCTGAACGTGGAGTTCGTTGCATTTCAATGGAGCAGTTACTGCTTTGCTTTGTCTGGATTTCTCATAAAGCTCAATTTCAACACAGTGCGTTTTAAGGCAAATATGCTCAGTGTTACGAAACAGGGTTTTCGGCGAAACGGGTCTAATGGTGATGGTGTGTGAGGTTAGTGTCGTGAGTGGAGTTGGTCTCACACAAGAAACTCTCTTCCCATTGATGTTGAGTAAAAGCCTCATCCACATGCTGTTTAGTCCGTATAGCGAACATGTATTTAAAGCCGAAGTTGATGTAAGAGCCTTCCATTTCAAAGCTAACTGAAAATTGCCTTGGTGATGAAGCGCTCTATGAACGTGGAGTTGGTTGCACTTTAATGGAGCAGTTACAGCTTTGCTTTGTGGTGTATACGCAATAAACCAGTTTTCACTGCAATGCGTTCTATGACCATTACACACACTGTGACGAAACTGTTTTTTCGTGCGAAACGGTTGTAATGGTGATGGTGTGTGAGGTTAGTGACCTGAATGGAGTTGGTCTCACACAAGAAACATTGTGCCCTTTTGTGTTGAATAAAGCCTCATCCACATGCTGTGTTGTGTCCGTATAGCTACCATGTATTTAAAGCTGAAGTTGATGGAAGAGACCTGCATTTCAAGGCTAGCTGAAAATTGCCTTGGCGATGGAAGTATCTCTGAACGTGGAGTTCGTTGCATTTCAATGGAGCAGTTACTGCTTTGCTTTGTCTGTAATTCTCATAAAGCTCAATTTCAACACAGTGCGTTTTATGACAAATATGCACAGTGTGACCAAAAGGGTTTTCGTGCGAAACGGGTCTAATGGTGTAGGTGTGTGAAATTAGTGACCTGAGTGGAGTTGGTCGCACACAAGAAACATTGTGCTCTTTCGTCTTGAGTAAAAGCCTCATCCACATGCTGTGTTGTGTCCGTATAGCTTGCATGTACTTGGTGCTGGAGCTGATGCCAGAGCCTTGCATTTCAAGGCTAGCTGAAAATTGCCTTGGCGATGGAAGTATCTCTGAACATGGAGTTCGTTGCATTTCAATGGAGCAGTTGCAGCTTTGCTTTGTCTGGAATTCTCATAAAGCTCAATTTCAACACAGTGCGTTTTATGACAAATATGCACAGTGTGACCAAAAGGGTTTTCGTGCGAAACGGGTCTAATGGTGTAAGTGTGTGAGGTTATCGACTTGAGTGGATTTGGTCTCACACAAGAAACATTGTGCCCTTTCGTCTTGAGTAAAAGCTACATCCACATGCTTTGTTGTGTCCCTATAGCTAACATGTACTTGGTGCTGTAGCTGATGCCAGAGCCTTGCATTTCAAGGCTAGCTGAAAATTGCCTTGGCGATGAAGGTATCTCTGAACGTGGAGTTCATTGCATTTCAATGGAGCCGTTACTGCTTTGCTTTGTCTGGAATCCTATAAAGCTCAATTTTCACACAGTGCGTTTTATGGCAAATACGCACAGAGTTACAAAGCAAGGTTTTCGTGCGAAACGGGTCTAATGGTGATGGTGTGTGAGATTAGTGTCGTGAGTGGAGTTGGTCTCACACAAGAAACTCTCTGCCCATTGATGTTGAGTGAAAGCCTCATCCACATGCTGCTTAGTCCATATAGCGAACATGTACTTGGTGCTGGAGCTGATGCCAGAGCCTTGCATTTCAAGGCTAGCTGAAAATTGCCTTGGCGATGAAGTATCTCTGAACGTGGAGTTGGTTGCATTTCAATGGAGCAGTTACAGCTTTGCTTTGTCTGGAATTCTCGTAAAACTCAATTTCAACACAGTGCGTTTTATGGCAAATATGCTCAGTGTTACGAAACAGGGTTTTCGGGCGAAACAGGTCTAATGGTGATGGTGTGTGAGGTTAGTGTCGTGAGTGGAGTTGGTCGCATACAAGAAACTCTCTTCCCATTGATGTTGAGTAAAAGCCTCATCCACATGCTGTTTAGTCCGTATAGCGAACATGTATTTAAAGCCGAAGTTGATGTAAGAGCCTTCCATTTCAAAGCTAACTGAAAATTGCCTTGGTGATGAAGCGCTCTTTGAACGTGGAGTTGGTTGCACTTCAATGGAGCAGTTACAGCTTTGCTTTGTGGTGTAATCGAAATAAACCAGTTTTCACTGCAATGCGTTCTATGACCATTACACACACTGTGACGAAACTGTTTTTTCGTGCGAAACGAGTGTAATGATGATGGTGTGTGAGATTAGTGACTTGAGTGGAGTTGGTCACACACAAGAAACTTTGTGCCCTTTTGTGTTGAATAAAGCCTCATCCACATGCTGTCTTGTGTCCGTATAGCTACCATGTATTTAAAGCTGAAGTTGATGGAAGAGACCTGCATTTCAAGGCTAGCTGAAAATTGCCTTGGCGATGAAGGTATCTCTGAACGTGGAGTTCCTTGCATTTCAATGGAGCAGTTGCAGCTTTGCTTTGTCTGGAATCGTATAAAGCTCAATTTTCACACGGAGCATTTTATGACAAATACCAACAGAGTTACAAAGCAGGGTTTTCGTGCGAAACGGGTCTAATGGTGATGGTGTGTGAGATTAGTGTCGTGAGTGGAGTTGGTCTCACACAAGAAACTCTCTGCCCATTGATGTTGAGTGAAAGCCTCATCCACATGCTGCTTAGTCCGTATAGCGAACATGTATTTAAAGCCGAAGTTGATGTAAGAGCCTTCCATTTCAAAGCTAACTGAAAATTGCCTTGGTGATGAAGTGTTCTCTGAACGTGGAGTTGGTTGCACTTCAATGGAGCAGTTACAGCTTTGCTTTGTGGTGTATACGCAATAAACCAGTTTTCACTGCAATGCGTTCTATGACCATTACACACACTGTGACGAAACTGTTTTTTTCGTGCGAAACGGGTGTAATGGTGATGGTGTGTGAGGTTAGTGACCTGAGTGGAGTTGGTCACACACAAGAAACATTGTGCCCTTTTGTGTTGAATAAAGCCTCATCCACATGCTGTGTTGTGTCCGTATAGCTTGCATGTACTTGGTGCTGGAGCTGATGCCAGAGCCTTGCATTTCAAGGCTAGCTGAAAATTGCCTTGGCGATGGAAGTATCTCTGAACGTGGAGTTCGTTGCATTTCAATGGAGCAGTTACTGCTTTGCTTTGTCTGGATTTCTCATAAAGCTCAATTTCAACACAGTGCGTTTTAAGGCAAATATGCTCAGTGTTACGAAACAGGGTTTTCGGCGAAACGGGTCTAATGGTGATGGTGTGTGAGGTTAGTGTCGTGAGTGGAGTTGGTCTCACACAAGAAACTCTCTTCCCATTGATGTTGAGTAAAAGCCTCATCCACATGCTGTTTAGTCCGTATAGCGAACATGTATTTAAAGCCGAAGTTGATGTAAGAGCCTTCCATTTCAAAGCTAACTGAAAATTGCCTTGGTGATGAAGCGCTCTATGAACGTGGAGTTGGTTGCACTTTAATGGAGCAGTTACAGCTTTGCTTTGTGGTGTATACGCAATAAACCAGTTTTCACTGCAATGCGTTCTATGACCATTACACACACTGTGACGAAACTGTTTTTTCGTGCGAAACGGTTGTAATGGTGATGGTGTGTGAGGTTAGTGACCTGAATGGAGTTGGTCTCACACAAGAAACATTGTGCCCTTTTGTGTTGAATAAAGCCTCATCCACATGCTGTGTTGTGTCCGTATAGCTACCATGTATTTAAAGCTGAAGTTGATGGAAGAGACCTGCATTTCAAGGCTAGCTGAAAATTGCCTTGGCGATGGAAGTATCTCTGAACGTGGAGTTCGTTGCATTTCAATGGAGCAGTTACTGCTTTGCTTTGTCTGTAATTCTCATAAAGCTCAATTTCAACACAGTGCGTTTTATGACAAATATGCACAGTGTGACCAAAAGGGTTTTCGTGCGAAACGGGTCTAATGGTGTAAGTGTGTGAGGTTAGCGACTTGAGTGGAGTTGGTCTCACACAAGAAACATTGTGCCCTTTCGTCTTGAGTAAAAGCTACATCCACATGCTTTGTTGTGTCCCTATAGCTAACATGTACTTGGTGCTGGAGCTGATGCCAGAGCCTTGCATTTCAAGGCTAGCTGAAAATTGCCTTGGCGATGAAGGTATCTCTGAACGTGGAGTTCATTGCATTTCAATGGAGCAGTTACTGCTTTGCTTTGTCTGGAATCCTATAAAGCTCAATTTTCACACAGTGCGTTTTATGGCAAATACGCACAGAGTTACAAAGCAGGGTTTTCGTGCGAAACGGGTCTAATGGTGATGGTGTGTGAGATTAGTGTCGTGAGTGGAGTTGGTCTCACACAAGAAACTCTCTGCCCATTGATGTTGAGTGAAAGCCTCATCCACATGCTGCTTAGTCCATATAGCTAACATGTACTTGGTGCTGGAGCTGATGCCAGAGCCTTGCATTTCAAGGCTAGCTGAAAATTGCCTTGGCGATGAAGGTATCTCTGAACGTGGAGTTCGTTGCATTTCAATGGAGCAGTTACTGCTTTGCTTTGTCTGGAATTCTCATAAAGCTCAATTTCAACACAGTGCGTTTTATGACAAATATGCACAGTGTGACCAAAAGGGTTTTCGTGCGAAACGGGTCTAATGGTGTAGGTGTGTGAAATTAGTGACCTGAGTGGAGTTGGTCGCACACAAGAAACATTAAGCCCTTTCGTGTTGAAGAAAAGCTACATCCACATGCTGTGCTGTGTCCCTATAGCTTGCATGTACTTAGTGCTGGAGCTGATGCCATTGCCTTGCATTTCAAGGCTAGCTGAAAATTGCCTTGGCGATGAAGGTATCTCTGAACGTGGAGTTCGTTGCATTTCAATGGGGCAGTTACAGCTTTGCTTTGTCTGGAATTCTCGTAAAGCTCAATTTCAACACAGTGCGTTTTAAGGCAAATATGCTCAGTGTTACGAAACAGGGTTTTCGTGCGAAACGGGTCTAATGGTGATGGTGTGTGAGGTTAGTGTCGTGAGTGGAGTTGGTCTCACACAAGAAACTCTCTGCCCATTGATGTTGAGTAAAAGCCTCATCCACATGCTGTTTAGTCCGTATAGCGAACATGTATTTAAAGCCGAAGTTGATGTAAGAGCCTTCCATTTCAAAGCTAACTGAAAATTGCCTTGGTGATGAAGCGCTCTTTGAACGTGGAGTTGGTTGCACTTCAATGGAGCAGTTACAGCTTTGCTTTGTGGTGTAATCGAAATAAACCAGTTTTCACTGCAATGCGTTCTATGACCATTACACACACTGTGACGAAACTGTTTTTTCGTGCGAAACGGGTGTAATGATGATGGTGTGTGAGGTTAGTGACTTGAGTGGAGTTGGTCACACACAAGAAACTTTGTGCCCTTTTGTGTTGAATAAAGCCTCATCCACATGCTGTGTTGTGTCCGTATAGCTACCATGTATTTAAAGCTGAAGGCTAGCTGAAAATTGCCTTGGCGATGAAGGTATCTCTGAACGTGGAGTTCGTTGCATTTCAATGGAGCAGTTACTGCTTTGCTTTCTCTGGAATCGTATTAAGCTCAATTTTCACAAAGTGCGTTTTATGACAAATACGCACAGAGTTACAAAGCAGGGTTTTCGTGCGAAACTGGTCTAATGGTGATGGTGTGTGAGGTTAGTGACCTGAGTGGAGTTGGTCTCACACAAGAAACTCTCTGCCCATTGATGTTGAGTAAAAGCCTCATCCACATGCTGTTTAGTCCGTATAGCGAACATGTATTTAAAGCCGAAGTTGATGTAAGAGCCTTCCATTTCAAAGCTAACTGAAAATTGCCTTGGCGATGAAGTGTTCTCTGAACCTGGAGTTGGTTGCACTTCAATGGAGCAGTTACAGCTTTGCTTTGTGGTGTAATCGCAATAAACCAGTTTTCACTGCAATGCGTTCTATGACCATTACACACACTGTGACGAAACTGTTTTTTCGTGCAAAGCGGGTGTAATGGTGATGGTGTGTGAGGTTAGTGACCTGAGTGGAGTTGGTCACACACAAGAAACTTTGTGCCCTTTGGGGTTGAATAAAGCCTCATCCACATGCTGTGTTGTGTCCGCACAGCTACCATGTATTTAAAGCTGAAGATGATGGAAGAGACCTGCATTTCAAGGCTAGCTGAAAATTGCCTTGGCGATGGAAGTATCTCTGAACGTGGAGTTCGTTGCATTTCAATGGAGCAGTTACAGCTTTGTTTTGCCTGGAATTCTCATAAAGCTCAATTTCAAAACAGTGCGTTTTATGACAAATACGCACAGTGTGACCAAAAGGGTTTTCGTGCGAAACGGGTCTAATTGTGTAAGTGTGTGAGGTTAGCGACTTGAGTGGAGTTGGTCTCACACAAGAAACATTGTGCCCTTTCGTGTTGAAGAAAAGCTACATCCACAAGCTGTGCTGTGTCCCTATAGCTTGCATGTACTTAGTGCTGGAGCTGATGCCAGAGCCTTGCATTTCAAGGCTAGCTGAAAATTGCCTTGGCGATGAAGGTATCTCTGAACGTGGAGTTCATTGCATTTCAATAGAGCAGTTACTGCTTTGCTTTGTCTGAAATAGTATAAACCTCAATTTTCACACAGTGCGTTTCATGACAAATATGCACAGTGTGACCAAAAGGGTTTTCGTGCGAAACGGGTCTAATGGTGTAAGTGTGTGAGGTTAGCGACTTGAGTGGAGTTGGTCTCACACAAGAAACATTGTGCCCTTTCGTCTTGAGTAAAACCTCATCCACATGCTGTGTTGTGTCCCTATAGCTAACATGTACTTGGTGCTGGAGCTGATGCCAGAGCCTTGCATTTCAAGGCTAGCTGAAAATTGCCTTGGCGATGAAGGTATCTCTGAACGTGGAGTTCGTTGCATTTCAATGGAGCAGTTACAGCTTTGCTTTGTCTGGAATTCTCGTAAAGCTCAATTTCAACACAGTGTGTTTTAAGGCAAATATGCTCAGTGTTACGAAACAGGGTTTTCGTGCGAAACGGGTCTAATGGTGATGGTGTGTGAGGTTAGTGTCGTGAGTGGAGTTGGTCTCACACAAGAAACTCTCCGCCCATTGATGTTGAGTAAAAGCCTCATCCACATGCTGTTTAGTCCGTATAGCGAACATGTATTTAAAGCCGAAGTTGATGTAAGAGCCTTCCATTTCAAAGCTAACTGAAAATTGCCTTGGTGATGAAGTGTTCTCTGAACGTGGAGTTGGTTGCACTTCAATGGAGCAGTTACAGCTTTGCTTTGTGGTGTATACGCAATAAACCAGTTTTCACTGCAATGCGTTCTATGACCATTACACACACTGTGACGAAACTGTTTTTTCGTGCAAAACGGGTGTAATGGTGATGGTGTGTGAGGTTAGTGACCTGAGTGGAGTTGGTCACACACAAGAAACATTGTGCCCTTTTGTGTTGAATAAAGCCTCATCCACATGCTGTGTTGTGTCCGTATAGCTACCATGTATTTAAAGCTGAAGTTGATGGAAGAGACCTGCATTTCAAGGCTTGCTGAAAATTGCCTTGGCGATGGAGGTATCTCTGAACATGGAGTTCGTTGCATTTCAATGGAGCACTTACAGCTTTGTTTTGCCTGGAATTCTCATAAAGCTCAATTTCAACACAGTGCGTTTTATGACAAATATGCACAGTGTGACCGAAGAGGGTTTTCGTGCGAAACGGGTCTAATGGTGTAGGTGTGTGAGATTAGTGTCGTGAGTGGAGTTGGTCTCACACAAGAAACATTGTGCCCTTTTGTGTTGAATAAAGCCTCATCCACATGCTGTGTTGTGTCCGTATAGCTTGCATGTACTTTGTGCTGGAGTTGATGGAAGAGACCTGCATTTCAAGGCTAGCTGAAAATTGCCTTGGCGATGGAAGTATCTCAGAACATGGAGTTCGTTGCATTTCAATGGAGCAGTTGCAGCTTTGCTTTGTCTGGAATCGTATAAAGCTCAATTTTCACACAGTGCGTTTTATGACAAATATGCTCAGTGTTACGAAACAGGGTTTTCGTGCGAAACGGGTCTAATGGTGATGGTGTGTGAGGTTAGTGACCTGAGTGGAGTTGGTCTCACACAAGAAACTCTCTGCCCATTGATGTTGAGTAAAAGCCTCATCCACATGCTGTTTAGTCCGTATAGCGAACATGTATTTAAAGCCGAAGTTGATGTAAGAGCCTTCCATTTCAAAGCTAACTGAAAATTGCCTTGGTGATGAAGTGTTGTCTGAACGTGGAGTTGGTTGCACTTCAATGGAGCAGTTACAGCTTTGCTTTGTGGTGTATACGCAATAAACCAGTTTTCACTGCAATGCGTTCTATGACCATTACACACACTGTGACGAAACTGTTTTTTCGTGCGAAACGGGTGTAATGGTGATGGTATGTGAGGTTAGTGACCTGAGTGGAGTTGGTCACACACAAGAAACTTTGTGCCCTTTTGTGTTGAATAAAGCCTCATCCACATGCTGTGTTGTGTCCGTATAGCTACCATGTATTTAAAGCTGAAGTTGATGGAAGAGACCTGCATTTCAAGGCTAGCTGAAAATTGCCTTGGCGATGGAAGTATCTCTGAACGTGGAGTTCGTTGCATTTCAATGGAGCAGTTACTGCTTTGCTTTGTCTGGAATTCTCATAAAGCTCAATTTCAACACAGTGCGTTTTATGGCAAATATGCACAGTGTGACCAAAAGGGTTTTTGTGCGAAACGGGTCTAATGGTGTAGGTGTGTGAAATTAGTGACCTGAGTGGAGTTGGTCGCACACAAGAAACATTGTGGCCTTTCGTCTTGAGTAAAAGCCTCATCCACATGCTGTGTTGTGTCCGTATAGCTTGCATGTACTTGGTGCTGGAGCTGATGCCAGAGCCTTGCATTTCAAGGCTAGCTGAAAATTGCCTTGGCGATGAAGGTATCTCTGAACGTGAGTTCATTGCATTTCAATGGAGCAGTTACTGCTTTGCTTTGTCTGGAATCGTATAAAGATCAATTTTCAAAACAGTGAGTTTTATGACAAATACGCACAGAGTTACAAAGGAGGGTTTTCGTGCGAAACGGGTCTAATGGTGATGGTGTGTGAGATTAGTGTCGTGAGTGGAGTTGGTCTCACACAAGAAACTCTCTGCCCATTGATGTTGAGTAAAAGCCTCATCCACATGCTGTTTAGTCCATATAGCGAACATGTATTTAAAGCCGAAGTTGATGTAAGAGCCTTCCATTTCAAAGCTAACTGAAATTTGCCTTGGTGATGAAGGTATCTCTGAACGTGGAGTTCGTTGCATTTCAACGGAGCAGTTACTGCTTTGCTTTCTCTGGAATTCTCATAAAGCTCAATTTCAAAACAGTGCGTTTTATGACAAATATGCACAGAGTTACAAAGCAGGGTTTTTGTGCGAAACGGGTCTAATGGTGTAGGTGTGTGAGGTTAGTGACCTGAGTGGAGTTGGTCTCACACAAGAAACATTGTGCCCTTCTGTGTTGAATAAAGCCTCATCCACATGCTGTGTTGTGTCCGTATAGCTACCATGTATTTAAAGCTGAAGTTGATGGAAGAGACCTGCATTTCAAGGCTAGCTGAAAATTGCCTTGGCGATGGAAGTATCTCTGAACGTGGAGTTCATTGCATTTCAACGGAGCAGTTACAGCTTTGCTTTCTCTGGAATTCTCATAAAGCTCAATTTTAAAACAGTGCGTTTTATGACAAATATGCACAGTGTGACCCAAAGGGTTTTCGTGCGAAACGGGTCTAATGGTGTAAGTGTGTGAGGTTAGCGACTTGAGTGGAGTTGGTCTCACACAAGAAACATTGTGCCCTTTCGTCTTGAGTAAAACCTCATCCACATGCTGTGTTGTGTCCCTATAGCTAACATGTACTTGGTGCTGGAGCTGATGCCAGAGCCTTGCATTTCAAGGCTAGCTGAAAATTGCCTTGGCGATGAAGGTATCTCTGAACGTGGAGTTCGTTGCATTTCAACGGAGCAGTTACTGCTTTGCTTTCTCTGGAATTCTCATAAAGCTCAATTTCAACACAGTGCGTTTTATTACAAATATGCACAGTGTGACCAAACAGGGTTTTCGTGCGAAACGGGTCTAATTGTGTAAGTGTGTGAGGTTAGCGACTTGAGTGGAGTTGGTCTCACACAAGAAACATTGTGACCTTTCGTGTTGAAGAAAAGCTACATCCACAAGCTGTGCTGTGTCCCTATAGCTTGCATGTACTTGGTGCTGGAGCTGATGAAGAGCCTTGCATTTCAAGGGTAGCTGAAAATTGCCTTGGCGATGAAGTATCTCTGAACATGGAGTTCGTTGCATTTCAATGGAGCAGTTACAGCTTTGCATTGTCTGGAATTCTCATAAAGCTCAATTTCAACACAGTGCGTTTTATGGCAAATATGCTCAGTGTTACGAAACAGGGTTTTCGGGCGAAACGGGTCTAATGGTGATGGTGTGTGAGGTTAGTGACCTGAGTGGAGTTGGTCTCACACAAGAAACTCTCTGCCCATTGATGTTGAGTAAAAGCCTCATCCACATGCTGTTTAGTCCGTATAGTGAACATGTATTTAAAGCCGAAGTTGATGGAAGAGCCTTCCATTTCAAAGCTAACTGAAAATTGCCTTGGTGATGAAGTGTTCTCTGAACGTGGAGTTGGTTGCACTTCAATGGAGCAGTTACAGCTTTGCTTTGTGGTGTAATCGAAATAAACCAGTTTTCACTGCAATGCGTTCTATGACCTTTACACACACTGTGACGAAACTGTTTTTTCGTGCGAAACGGGTGTAATGGTGATGGTGTGTGAGGTTAGTGACCTGAGTGGAGTTGGTCACACACAAGAAACTTTGTGCCCTTTTGTGTTGAATAAAGCCTCATCCACATGATGTGTTGTGTCCGTATACCTACCATGTATTTAAAGCTGAAGTTGATGGAAGAGACCTGCATTTCAAGGCTAGCTGAAAATTGCCTTGGCGATGAAGGTATCTCTGAACGTGGAGTTCATTGCATTTCAATAGAGCAGTTACTGCTTTGCTTTGTCTGGAATAGTATAAAGCTCAATTTTCGCACAGTGCGTTTTATGGCAAATACGGACAGAGTTACAAAGCAGGGTTTTCGTGCGAAACTGGTCTAATGGTGTAAGTATGTGAGATTAGTGTCGTGAGTGGAGTTGGTCTCACACAAGAAACTCTCTGCCCATTGATGTTGAGTAAAAGCCTCATCCACATGCTGTGTTGTGTCCGTATAGCTACCATGTATTTAAAGCTGAAGTTGATGGAAGAGACCTGCATTTCAAGGCTAGCTGAAAATTGCCTTGGCGATGAAGGTATCTCTGAACGTGGAGTTGGTTGCATTTCAATGGAGCAGTTACAGCTTTGCTTTGTCTGGAATTCTCATAAAGCTCAATTTCAAAACAGTGAGTTTTATGACAAATATGCACAGTGTGACCAAACAGGGTTTTCGTGCGAAACGGGTCTAATGGTGTAGGTGTGTGAGATTAGTGACCTGAGTGGAGTTGGTCTCACACAAGAAACATTGTGCCCTTTTGTGTTTAAAAAAGCCTCATGTACATGCTGTGTTGTGTCCGTGTAGCTAACATGTACTTGGTGCTGGAGCTGATGCCATTGCCTTGCATTTCAAGGCTAGCTGAAAATTGCCTTGGCGATGAAGGTATCTGTGAACGAGGAGTTCATTGCATTTCAACGGAGCAGTTACTGCTTTGCTTTGTCTGGAATTCTCATAAAGCTCAATTTCAAAACAGTGCGTTTTATGACAAATATGCACAGTGTGACCAAAGAGGGTTTTCGTGCGAAACAGGTCTAATGGTGTAAGTATGTGAGGTTAGCGACTTGAATGGAGTTGGTCTCACACAAGAAACATTGTGCCCTTTCGTCTTGAGTAAAACCTCATCCACATGCTGTGTTGTGTCCCTATAGCTACCATGTACTTGGTGCTGGAGCTGATGCCAGAGCCTTGCATTTCAAGGCTAGCTGAAAATTGCCTTGGCGATGAAGGTATCTCTGAACGTGGAGTTCATTGCATTTCTATAGAGCAGTTACTGCTTTGCTTTGTCTGGAATCGTATAAAGCTCAATTTTCACACAGTGCGTTTTATGGCAAATATGCAAAGAGTTACAAAGCAGGGTTTTCGGGCGAAACGGGTCTAATGGTGATGGTGTGTGAGATTAGTGTCGTGAGTGGAGTTGGTCTCACACAAGAAACTCTCTGCCCATTGATGTTGAGTGAAAGCCTCATCCACATGCTGCTTAGTCCATATAGCGAACATGTACTTGGTGCTGGAGCTGATGCCAGAGCCTTGCATTTCAAGGCTAGCTGAAAATTGCCTTGGCGATGAAGGTATCTCTGAACGTGGAGTTCATTGCATTTCAACGGAGCAGTTACTGCTTTGCTTTGTCTGGAATTCTCATAAAGCTCAATTTCAAAACAGTGCGTTTTATGACAAATATGCACAGTGTGACCAAACAGGGTTTTCGTGCGAAACGGGTCTAATGGTTTAAGTGTGTGAGGTTAGCGACTTGAGTGGAGTTGGTTTCACACAAGAAACATTGTGCCCTTTTGTGTTGAATAAAGCCTCATCCACATGCTGTGTTGTGTCCGTATAGCTACCATGTACTTGGTGCTGGAGCTGATGCCAGAGCCTTGCATTTCAAGGCTAGCTGAAAATTGCCTTGGCGATGGAAGTATCTCTGAACATGGAGTTCGTTGCATTTCAATAGAGCAGTTGCAGCTTTGCTTTGTGTGGAATTCTCATAAAGCTCAATTTCAACACAGTGCGTTTTATGACAAATATGCACAGTGTGACCAAACAGGGTTTTCGTACGAAACGGGTCTAATGGTGTAGGTGTGTGAGATTAGTGACCTGAGTGGAGTTGGTCTCACACAAGAAACATTGTGCCCTTCTGTGTTTAAAAAAGCCTCATTTACATGCTGTGTTGTGTCCGTGTAGCTTGCATGTACTTTGTGCTGGAGCTGATGCCATTGCCTTGCATTTCAAGGGTGGCTGAAAATTGCCTTGGCGATGAAGGTATCTCTGAACGTGGAGTTCGTTGCATTTCAATGGAGCAGTTACAGCTTTGCTTTGTGTGGAATCTTATAAAGCTCAATTTTTACACAGTGCGTTTTATGACAAATACGCAAAGAGTTACAAAGCAGGGTTTTCGTGTGAAACGGGTCTAATGGTGATGGTGTGTAAGATTAGTGTCATGAATGGAGTTGGTCTCACACAAGAAACATTGTGCCCTTTCGTGTTGAGTAAAAGCCTCATCCACATGCTGTGTTGTGTCCGTATAGCTAACATGTACTTGGTGCTGGAGCTGATGCCAGAGCCTTGCATTTCAAGGCTAGCTGAAAATTGCCTTGGCGATGAAGGTATCTCTGAACGTGGAGTTCGTTGCATTTCAATGCAGCAGTTACAGCTTTGCTTTGTGTGGAATTCTCATAAAGCTCAATTTCAACACAGTGCGTTTTATGGCAAATATGCTCAGTGTTACGAAACAGGGTTTTCATGCGAAACGGGTCTAATGGTGATGGTGTGTGAGGTTAGTGACCTGAGTGGAGTTGGTCTCACACAAGAAACTCTCTGCCCATTGATGTTGAGTAAAAGCCTCATCCACATGCTGTTTAGTCCATATAGCGAACATGTATTTAAAGCCGAAGTTGAAGTAAGAGCCTTCCATTTCAAAGCTATCTGAAAATTGCCTTGGTGATGAAGTGCTCTCTGAACGTGGAGTTGGTTGCACTTCACTGGAGCAGTTACAGCTTTGCTTTGTGGTGTATACGCAATAAACCAGTTTTCACTGCAATGCGTTCTATGACCATTACACACACTGTGAAGAAACTGTTTTTTCGTGCGAAACGGGTGTAATGGTGATGGTGTGTGAGGTTAGTGACCTGAGTGGAGTTGGTCACACACAAGAAACATTGTGCCCTTTTGTGTTGAATAAAGCCTCATCCACATGCTGTGTTGTGTCCGTCTAGCTAACATGTATTTAAATCTGAGGTTGATGGAAGAGACCTGCATTTCAAGGCTAGCTGAAAATTGCCTTGGCGATGGAAGTATCTCTGAACGTGGAGTTCGTTGCATTTCAATGGAGCAGTTACAGCTTTGCTTTGTCTGGAATTCTAATAAAGCTCAATTTCATCACAGTGCGTTTTATGACAAATATGCACAGTGTGACGAAAGAGGGTTTTTGTGCGAAAAGGGTCTAATGGTGTAGGTGTGTGAGGTTAGTGTCGTGAGTGGCGTTGGTCTCACACAAGAAACATTGTGCCCTTTTGTGTTGAATAAAGCCTCATCCACATGCTGTGTTGTGTCCCTATAGCTTGCATGTACTTGGTGCTGGAGCTGATGCCAGAGCCTTGCATTTCAAGGCTAGCTGAAAATTGCCTTGGCGATGAAGGTATCTCTGAACGTGGAGTTCATTGCATTTCAATAGAGCAGTTACTGCTTTGCTTTGTCTGGAATCGTATAAAGCTCAATTTTCACACAGTGCGTTTTATGGCAAATATGCAAAGAGTTACAAAGCAGGGTTTTCGGGCGAAACGGGTCTAATGGTGATGGTGTGTGAGATTAGTGACCTGAGTGGAGTTGGTCTCACACAAGAAACTCTCTGCCCATTGATGTTGAGTAAAAGCCTCATCCACATGCTGTGTTGTGTCCCTATAGCTTGCATGTACTTGGTGCTGGAGCTGATGCCAGAGCCTTGCATTTCAAGGCTAGCTGAAAATTGCCTTGGCGATGAAGGTATCTCTGAACGTGGAGTTCATTGCATTTCAACGGAGCAGTTACTGCTTTGCTTTGTCTGGAATTCTCATAAAGCTCAATTTCAAAACAGTGCGTTTTATGACAAATATGCACAGTGTGACCAAACAGGGTTTTCGTGCGAAACGGGTCTAATGGTTAAAGTGTGTGAGGTTAGCGACTTGAGTGGAGTTGGTTTCACACAAGAAACATTGTGCCCTTTTGTGTTGAATAAAGCCTCATCCACATGCTGTGTTGTGTCCGTATAGCTACCATGTACTTGGTGCTGGAGCTGATGCCAGAGCCTTGCATTTCAAGGCTAGCTGAAAATTGGCTTGGCGATGGAAGTATCTCTGAACATGGAGTTCGTTGCATTTCAATAGAGCAGTTGCAGCTTTGCTTTGTGTGGAATTCTCATAAAGCTCAATTTCAACACAGTGCGTTTTATGACAAATATGCACAGTGTGACCAAACAGGGTTTTCGTACGAAACGGGTCTAATGGTGTAGGTGTGTGAGATTAGTGACCTGAGTGGAGTTGGTCTCACACAAGAAACATTGTGCCCTTCTGTGTTTAAAAAAGCCTCATTTACATGCTGTGTTGTGTCCGTGTAGCTTGCATGTACTTTGTGCTGGAGCTGATGCCATTGCCTTGCATTTCAAGGCTGGCTGAAAATTGCCTTGGCGTTGAAGGTATCTCTGAACGTGGAGTTCGTTGCATTTCAATGGAGCAGTTACAGCTTTGCTTTGTGTGGAATCTTATAAAGCTCAATTTTTACACAGTGCGTTTTATGACAAATACGCAAAGAGTTACAAAGCAGGGTTTTCGTGTGAAACGGGTCTAATGGTGATGGTGTGTAAGATTAGTGTCATGAATGGAGTTGGTCTCACACAAGAAACATTGTGCCCTTTCGTGTTGAGTAAAAGCCTCATCCACATGCTGTGTTGTGTCCGTATAGCTAACATGTACTTGGTGCTGGAGCTGATGCCAGAGCCTTGCATTTCAAGGCTAGCTGAAAATTGCCTTGGCGATGAAGGTATCTCTGAACGTGGAGTTCGTTGCATTTCAATGCAGCAGTTACAGCTTTGCTTTGTGTGGAATTCTCATAAAGCTCAATTTCAACACAGTGCGTTTTATGGCAAATATGCTCAGTGTTACGAAACAGGGTTTTCATGCGAAACGGGTCTAATGGTGATGGTGTGTGAGGTTAGTGACCTGAGTGGAGTTGGTCTCACACAAGAAACTCTCTGCCCATTGATGTTGAGTAAAAGCCTCATCCACATGCTGTTTAGTCCGTATAGCGAACATGTATTTAAAGCCGAAGTTGAAGTAAGAGCCTTCCATTTCAAAGCTATCTGAAAATTGCCTTGGTGATGAAGTGCTCTCTGAACGTGGAGTTGGTTGCACTTCACTGGAGCAGTTACAGCTTTGCTTTGTGGTGTATACGCAATAAACCAGTTTTCACTGCAATGCGTTCTATGACCATTACACACACTGTGAAGAAACTGTTTTTTCGTGCGAAACGGGTGTAATGGTGATGGTGTGTGAGGTTAGTGACCTGAGTGGAGTTGGTCACACACAAGAAACATTGTGCCCTTTTGTGTTGAATAAAGCCTCATCCACATGCTGTGTTGTGTCCGTCTAGCTAACATGTATTTAAATCTGAGGTTGATGGAAGAGACCTGCATTTCAAGGCTAGCTGAAAATTGCCTTGGCGATGGAAGTATCTCTGAACGTGGAGTTCGTTGCATTTCAATGGAGCAGTTACAGCTTTGCTTTGTCTGGAATTCTAATAAAGCTCAATTTCATCACAGTGCGTTTTATGACAAATATGCACAGTGTGACGAAAGAGGGTTTTTGTGCGAAAAGGGTCTAATGGTGTAGGTGTGTGAGGTTAGTGTCGTGAGTGGCGTTGGTCTCACACAAGAAACATTGTGCCCTTTTGTGTTGAATAAAGCCTCATCCACATGCTGTGTTGTGTCCCTATAGCTTGCATGTACTTGGTGCTGGAGCTGATGCCAGAGCCTTGCATTTCAAGGCTAGCTGAAAATTGCCTTGGCGATGAAGGTATCTCTGAACGTGGAGTTCATTGCATTTCAATAGAGCAGTTGCAGCTTTGCTTTGTCTGGAATAGTATAAAGCTCAATTTTCACACAGTGCGTTTTATGGCAAATACGGACAGAGTACAAAGCAGGGTTTTCGTGCGAAACGGGTCTAATGGTGTAAGTGTGTGAGATTAGTGTCGTGAGTGGAGTTGGTCTCACACAAGAAACTCTCTGCCCATTGATGTTGAGTAAAAGCCTCATCCACATGCTGTGTTGTGTCCCTATAGCTAACATGTACTTGGTGTTGGAGCTGATGCCAGAGTCTTGCATTTCAAGGCTAGCTGAAAATTGCCTTGGCGATGAAGGTATCTCTGAACGTGGAGTTCATTGCATTTCTTTTTTTTTTTTTTTAATTTTATTTTAAATTCATTAATTACATTGTATTATGTGACACAGTTTCATAGGTACTGGGATTCTCCCCACCCCTCCCCAAGCCCTCCCACCATGGTGGATTCCTCCACCTTGTTGCATAACCACAGTTCAAGTTCAGTTGAGATTCCCCCATTGCAAGCATATACCATAGAGTCCATCATCTTATTGTCCAGATAAGTTCAACGGCTTCTTAGGTATACACTCTCTGGTCTGAAGACAGAGCCAGCAGACTATCATCCCGATCAATTAAAAGCTCCAACATACCATCAGCAAAAATTTTCATCACCATGGAATTAATTGACATAGTAACGAGTAACCAATATGGTAAAAGTAAATGCGATTTCTTATCCACCTTCTGTGACCACCTCATTGACATTTCAATTTAGGTTTATACACAACATATAACATTCATAACATAACTTGTTATACATAACATCGTGTCATCTTAAATTAAGGCAAACATGTGGTATTCAACCTTTTGGGATTGGCTCATTTCCCTTAGCATTATGGTTTCCAGTTTGGCCCATTTGGCCACAAAGAACTGCATTTTGTTTTGTTTAATAGCTGAGTAGTATTCCATGGAGTAGATGAACCATAGCTTTCTTATCCAATCCTCTGTTGATGGGCATTTTGGTTGCTTCCATGTCCTTGCAATTACTGATTGTGCTGCTATGAGCATAGGAGTGCATGTTGGTTTCTCATAAAACAAGTGTTCTGGATATATTCCTAGGAGTGCTATTGCCGGGTCATACGGTATGTTGTATTTGAGTTGTTTGAATGTTCTCCATACTGATTTCCATAGAGGCTGTACCAGCCTGCAGCCCCACCAGCAGTGGAGTAGGGTTCCCTTTTCCCCGCAACCTCGCCAACAAGTGTTGTTGGTGCTTTTATTCATGTGGGCCAGTCTTACTGGCGTTAGGTGGTACCTCATTGATGTTTTAATTTGGATTTCCCTTATTGCCAGGGAACTTGAGCATTTTTTCATATGTTTATTTGCCATTTGGGTTTGTTCCTTTGTGAAGTGTTTGCCCATTTCCCGTGCCCATTTCTTGAGTGGCTTGTTTGTTTTGACATTTTGGTTGTTTTGTAGCTCTTTGTATATTCTGGAGATCAGCCCTCTATCACCTAAGTCGTGTGCAAAGATCTTCTCCCATTCTGTGGGTTGCCTTTTTACTTTGTTGATTGTTTCTCTAGCTGTACAGAAGCTTCTTAGTTTGATGAGGTCCCAATTGTTTATTTTGGTCTTGATTTCTACTGCATTTGGAGTCTTTTTTAGGAAGTGAGGGCCTACCCCTAAGTGTTCCAGTGTGTTTCCAACATTTTCTTCCAAAAGTTTGAAGGTTTCTGGATGTAGGTTTAAATCTTTTATCCATTTGGATTTGATCTTAGTATATGGTGAGAGATGTGGGTCTATCTTTTTGTTTCTGCAGGCTATTAACCAGTTGTCCCAACAGCATTTATTGAACAGACCTTCCCATTTGCCTGGGTTGTCGTTTGTCTTTTTGTCAAAGATTATTTGGCTGTATTTCTGTGGGTTCCCATCTGGTGTTTCTATTCTGCTCCATTGATCTTCTTCTCTATTTTTGTGCCAGTACCAGGCTGTTTTGATAACCACTGCCCTATAGTATGTCCAGAGGTCCGGAACTGTGATTCCCCCTGCTAACTTCCTGTTCTTGAGAATGGTTCTAGCTATTCGTGGTTTTTTGTGTTTCCAGATGAACCTTTGAATCATTGTTTCCAGGTCTGTGAAGAATGTTTTGGGCAATTTGATTGGGATTGCGTTGAATGTATATATTGCTTTTGGCAGTATAGACATTTTAATGATATTGATTTTACCTATCCAGGAGCATGGGATGTTACTCCATCTTTCTAGATCTTGTTCAATTTCTTTTTTAAGTAGTTTGTAGTTTTCCTCGAATAGGTCTCCTACATTTTTGGTTAGGTTAATTCCCAGATACTTCATGCTTTCCTTTGTTACTTTGAATGGTATCTTGCGGTTAGATCTTTTTCCAACTTGGGGCTGTTAGCATACACTATGGCTGTTGATTTTTGTTCATTAATTTTGTACCCTGCCACTCTACCGAACTCTCGTATAAGTTCTAGTAATCTCTGTGTTGAGCCTTTTGGCTCTTCCATATAAAGAATCATGTCATCTGCATATAGTGAAAGCTTGACTTCTTCATTTCCCATTTGGATTCCTTTGATTTCTTTTTCTTGTCTTATGGCCTCAGCGAGTACCTCTAGAACTATGTTGAATAGCAGCGGAGAAAGCGGACATCCCTGTCTTGTTCCAGATCTCAGTGGGAAGGGTTCCAGTTTTTCTCCATTCAGTATGATGCTGGCATTGGGTTTTGCATATATTGCTTTGATTATGTTGTGGATTTTTCCATCTATGCCTACCTTGGTTAGGGTCTTTAGCAGGAAGTTGTGCTGAATTTTGTCGAAAGCTTTTTCTGCATCTATTGATACTATCATGTGATTCTTGTTTTTCAGTTTTTGGATGTGGTGTATCACATTTATGGATTTGCGAATGTTGAACCATCCCTGCATTCCAGGGATGAATCCTACTTGATCTGGATGAATGATCTGTCTGATGTGTTTTTGAATTCTGTTGGCTAGGATTTTGTTGAGAATCTTAGCATCAATGTTCATCAAAGAGATAGGTCTGTAGTTTTCTTTCTCTGTAGGATCTCTGCCCGGTTTTGGGATTCTTTTCTTTGTTGGGAGGTAAGTCTGTAATTAGTTGCTTCACGAAGCTAGGCGCATTGGAATTAGGTGCATATATGTTCACGATTGTAATTACTTCTTGATGGATCAGTCCCTTCACCAATATATAATGTCCTTCTCTGTCCTTTTTGATGTCTGTCAGCTTGAAGTCTAGGTCATCTGAGATTAGAACAGCTACGCCAGCCTTTTTTTCTCGTCCATTGGCATGAAATGTCTTTTTCCATCCTTTCACTTTAAATTTCTTACAGGATTTTCTGGTTAGATGTGTCTCTTGTAGACAACATATAGTTGGGTGCTGTTTGATGATCCATTCCGTTAATCTATGCCTTTTGATTGGTGAGTTTAAGCCATTTGTGTTTAGAGATAATATTGAAAGGAATTGGTCTTGGGCTGCCATGAGTGTAAGTATGCAAGTGTGTATTTGCGACTATTAGAGTTCTTGATTGGTTGACTTTTCTTGTATGGATTTTAGTGGGGAGGTCTTCCCATTTGCCATCTTTGATTTTGGTTTGTATTTTTTCTTTCTGGGTTTAGCACCTTCCTGAGGAGATTTTCCAGAGCTGGTTTCGTGTTGATGTATTCTTCGAGTTTCTCTTTACTGTTGAAGTATTTGATTTCATTCTCAAATATAAATGAGAGCTTTGCTGGGTACATTATTCTTGGTTGGCAGTTGTTTTGTTTCAGGATTTGATAGGTTTTACCCCATTCTCTCCTTGCTTGGAGCGTTTCTTCTGATAGGTCGGCTGTGATCCTGATTTCCCTTCCCCTGAAAGTAATCTTATCCTTTTTTCTTACTTGTCTTAGAATGGTTTCCTTGTATTCACTTGAAGGTAGCTTGAGGACCACATGTCTGGGAGACGATTTGTTTGGGTCGTATCTCCTGGGTTTTCTTTGCCCTTCCTGGATTTGTGCTGGATTTATATTTCCAATATTCTGGAAGTTCTCCTGTATTATCTCATTGAGCACCCGTTGCAAGCCTGTCTCCTTTTCCACTCCTTCGGGAAGGCCTATTATTCTAATATTTGATTTTTTGAGGTTGTCTTTCATTTCCTGTATGGACCTATTGGCTTTCTCTAGATTTGTCTCCAACTGTTTGATGAGCTGCTGCCTTTCATTCTGATTGTCTTCCAATTCTGATATTCTGTCCTCTGCTGTGTTCATTCTGTTGGTTAGGCTTTCAATTTTGTGCTCTATATCGAGGATTCCCTTTTTGATTTGATTTATTTCTGCAGTGATATGGTTTTCGAATGCCTTAGACTCTTCCCAGCGCTTTTCACTCTCTCTGACGAATTTCATCATTAGCTTCTTAAAGTCCTTATCTGATAGTTCCTCTACGTCTTCATCTTGCATCTCAGATATTGAGATTAGTTTTTGGTTGTATTGGGAGGGAGTGCTTGATCTTTCCTCTGGGTCATTGCTTTTTCTGATACTTCTCCTCATTGTGTTTTTGCTTCTTGTTGTTTTGAGATTTTAGCGGTGATTCAGCTGAGCCGGCTCTGGTTTGGGGTCTCCGGCTGAGCCCAGCAGGGCTTACTGCCTGAGTCACCAGCTGCTTTCAGGGTCTGTAGATCACAGCCCTGAGCTGGGTCAGGAGGCTTTGTGGGCCAGCCCTAGTGCCAGGCCCCTTCCCCTGTGGCTCCCTCTCAAAGGCAGTGCCCTACAGATTCACTCTGCTGAGCCGCGCCTGGGCTTTGGGTCACAAGGCTAATACAGCGGGGGTCTCCGCCTCAGTGCTGAGCCGAGACTCTCCTTCAGGGCTTGAGGTTAGCACAGCAGGGGCTCCTGCTGCTCGGAGTCTAAAATCCCCAACCCCGGCCTGTGCTGGGCTGGAAATCTCCGCGGCCCCAATGCCAAACTCGGAAGCGCTGGGTTGCAACACCGCAGGCAGGTCTTTCGGAGCGGGCTCCTGCTGGGAAAACCTGTCCGGCCAGTTCAGCTGAGCCCGCTCTGGTCTGGCCTCTCTAGCTGAGCCCAGCTGGGGACTCTGCCCTGAAGAAGCCACTTCCTCAGCTGCACTCTCTCAAGGGTAGAAGCGGATCTCTGAGAGGCACAGAGCCCTTGAGGTGAGATGTGCCCCCACTAGTCTGCTCCTCTGCCCAGGACGTGAGGCCCTGTCGAGCGTTGCCCAGCCTCTGGGGCTCAGGGCGAGTCCAGCAACAGGATCCACTGACTCTCCCACAGTCAGTCCACAGCTCAGAGCCGATACGGGGAATCTCTGAGCCCCAGTCCCACAGCGCTGCTCCTGTTCCCTCTGCACTCTCCCTCAGCCGCTGAGCAGCGGGTAGGCAAGCCTCTGGGAAATCTCCCCTGCTTTTCCTCCACTTCTGCAGGGATGATGCACCCAATGATCAGTCCAGTAGCCTCCTCTGGGGGCTCCTGCCTTCCAGGGGACTGGTGCCCCTGTCGGTGTGGGCGCCTATCCTTCCAGCCGCCTCTGTTTTCCCTGGGGCGGTTGAGCCTCCGCCGCCTTCCCCCTGCCTGGGATCGTGACTCACCAGGTTTCTCGCGGCGTGCTGTATTTTCTTTCCTACTTTTTGCGGCTGTTCCTTCACGCTGTGTAGATCTTCTTGCTTTAGTGAACTCCAGTGACCTTCTCGTTCTTCTCCCTACAGTTTTGCACCTCCTGGCCTGTTTCTCTGCTGGATCGGCTCCCCTCCTTCCCTACTCCACCCTACACCAGCTCTCTGCAGTCGGCCATCTTTTTCTCCTCTCCCGAGTTCGTTGCATTTCAACGGAGCAGTTACTGCTTTGCTTTGTCTGGAATTCTCATAAAGCTCAATTTCAACACAGTGCGTTTTATGACAAATACGCACAGTGTGACCAAACAGGGTTTTCGTGCGAAACGGGTCTAATGGTGTAAGTGTGTGAGGTTAGCGACTTGAGTGGAGTTGGTCTCACACAAGAAACATTGTGCAATTTCGCGTTGAGTAAAGCCTCATCCACAAGCTGTGCTGTGTCCCTATAGGTAATATGCACTTAGTGCTGGAGCTGATGCCATTGCTTGCATTTCAAGGCTAGCTGAAAATTGCCTTGGCGATGAAGGTATCTCTGAACGTGGAGTTCATTGCATTTCAATGGAGCTGTTACAGCTTTGCTTTGTGTGGAATCTTATAAAGCTCAATTTTCACACAGTGCGTTTTATGACAAATACGCAAAGAGTTACAAAGCAGGGTTTTCATGCGAAACGGGTCTAATGGTGATGGTGTGTGAGGTTAGTGACCTGAGTGGAGTTGGTCTCACACAAGAAACTCTCTGCCTATTGATGTTGAGTAAAAGCCTCATCCACATGCTGTTTAGTCCGTACAGCGAACATGTATTTAAAGTCGAAGTTGATGTAAGAGCCTTCCATTTCAAAGCTAACTGAAAATTGCCTTGGTGATGAAGTATCTCTGAACGTGGAGTTGGTTGCACTTCAATGGAGCAGTTACAGCTTTGCTTTGTGGTGTATACGCAATAAACCAGTTTTCACTGCAATGCGTTCTATGACCATTACACACACTGTGACGAAACTGTTTTTTCGTGCGAAACGGGTATAATGGTGATGGTGTGTGAGATTAGTGTCGTGAGTGGAGTTGGTCTCACACAAGAAACATTGTGCCCTTTTGTGTTGAATAAAGCCTCATCCACATGCTGTGTTGTGTCCGTATAGCTACCATGTATTTAAAGCTGAAGTTGATGGAAGAGAGGCTAGCTGAAAATTGCCTTGGCGATGAAGGTATCTCTGAACGTGGAGTTGGTTGCATTTCAATGGAGCAGTTACAGCTTTGCTTTGTCTGGAATTCTCATAAAGCTCAATTTCAAAACAGTGAGTTTTATGACAAATATGCACAGTGTGACCAAACAGGGTTTTCGTGCGAAACGGGTCTAATGGTGTAGGTGTGTGAGATTAGTGACCTGAGTGGAGTTGGTCTCACACAAGAAACATTGTGCCCTTTTGTGTTTAAAAAAGCCTCATGTACATGCTGTGTTGTGTCCGTGTAGCTTGCATGTACTTTGTGCTGGAACTGATGCCATTGCCTTGCATTTCAAGGCTAGCTGAAAATTGCCTTGGCGATGAAGGTATCTGTGAACGAGGAGTTCATTGCATTTCAACGGAGCAGTTACTGCTTTGCTTTGTCTGGAATTCTCATAAAGCTCAATTTCAAAACAGTGCGTTTTATGACAAATATGCACAGTGTGACCAAAGAGGGTTTTCTTGCGAAACAGGTCTAATGGTGTAAGTATGTGAGGTTAGCGACTTGAATGGAGTTGGTCTCACACAAGAAACATTGTGCCCTTTCGTCTTGAGTAAAACCTCATCCACATGCTGTGTTGTGTCCCTATAGCTACCATGTACTTTGTGCTGGAGCTGATGCCAGAGCCTTGCATTTCAAGGCTAGCTGAAAATTGCCTTGGCGATGAAGGTATCTCTGAACGTGGAGTTCATTGCATTTCAATGGAGCTGTTACAGCTTTGCTTTGTGTGGAATCTTATAAAGCTCAATTTTCACACAGTGCGTTTTATGACAAATACGCAAAGAGTTACAAAGCAGGGTTTTCGTGCGAAACGGGTCTAATGGTGATGGTGTGTGAGGTTAGTGACCTGAGTGGAGTTGGTCTCACACAAGAAACTCTCTGCCTATTGATGTTGAGTAAAAGCCTCATCCACATGCTGTTTAGTCCGTACAGCGAACATGTATTTAAAGTCGAAGTTGATGTAAGAGCCTTCCATTTCAAAGCTAACTGAAAATTGCCTTGGTGCTGAAGTATCTCTGAACGTGGAGTTGGTTGCATTTCAATGGAGCAGTTGCAGCTTTGCTTTGTGTGGAATTCTCATAAAGCTCAATTTCAACACAGTGCGTTTTATGACAAATATGCACAGTGTGACCAAACAGGGTTTTCGTGCGAAACGGGTCTAATGGTGTAAGTGTGTGAGGTTAGCGACTTGAGTGGAGTTGGTTTCACACAAGAAACATTGTGCCCTTTTGTGTTGAATAAAGCCTCATCCACATGCTGTGTTGTGTCCTTATAGCTTGCATGTACTTGGTGCTGGAGCTGATGCCAGAGCCTTGCATTTCAAGGCCAGCTGAAAATTGCCTTGGCGATGGAAGTATCTCTGAACATGGAGTTCGTTGCATTTCAATGGAGCAGTTACAGCTTTGCTTTGTGGTGTAATCGCAATAAACCAGTTTTCACTGCAATGCGTTCTATGACCATTACACACACTGTGACGAAACTGTTTTTTCGTGCGAAACGGGTGTAATGGTGATGGTGTGTGAGATTAGTGTCGTGAGTGGAGTTGGTCTCACACAAGAAACATTGTTCCCTTTTGTGTTGAATAAAGCCTCATCCACATGCTGTGTTGTGTCCGTATAGCTAACATGTATTTAAAGCTGAAGTTGATGGAAGAGACCTGCATTTCAAGGCTAGCTGAAAATTGCCTTGGCGATGGAAGTATCTCTGAACGTGGAGTTGGTTGCATTTCAATGGAGCAGTTACAGCTTTGCTTTGTCTGGAATTCTCATAAAGCTCAATTTCAAAACAGTGAGTTTTATGACAAATATGCACAGTGTGACCAAACAGGGTTTTCGTGCGAAACGGGTCTAATGGTGTAGGTGTGTGAGATTAGTGACCTGAGTGGAGTTGGTCTCACACAAGAAACATTGTGCCCTTTTGTGTTTAAAAAAGCCTCATGTACATGCTGTGTTGTGTCCGTGTAGCTTGCATGTACTTTGTGCTGGAACTGATGCCATTGCCTTGCATTTCAAGGCTAGCTGAAAATTGCCTTGGCGATGAAGGTATCTGTGAACGAGGAGTTCATTGCATTTCAACGGAGCAGTTACTGCTTTGCTTTGTCTGGAATTCTCATAAAGCTCAATTGCAAAACAGTGCGTTTTATGACAAATATGCACAGTGTGACCAAAGAGGGTTTTCGTGCGAAACAGGTCTAATGGTGCAAGTATGTGAGGTTAGCGACTTGAATGGAGTTGGTCTCACACAAGAAACATTGTGCCCTTTCGTCTTGAGTAAAACCTCATCCACATGCTGTGTTGTGTCCCTATAGCTACCATGTACTTGGTGCTGGAGCTGATGCCAGAGCCTTGCATTTCAAGGCTAGCTGAAAATTGCCTTGGCGATGAAGGTATCTCTGAACGTGGAGTTCATTGCATTTCAATAGAGCAGTTACTGCTTTGCTTTGTCTGGAATCGTATAAAGCTCAATTTTCACACAGTGCGTTTTATGGCAAATATGCAAAGAGTTACAAAGCAGGGTTTTCGGGCGAAACGGGTCTAATGGTGATGGTGTGTGAGATTAGTGTCGTGAGTGGAGTTGGTCTCACACAAGAAACTCTCTGCCCATTGATGTTGAGTAAAAGCCTCATCCACATGCTGTGTTGTGTCCCTATAGCTACCATGTACTTGGTGCTGGAGCTGATGCCAGAGCCTTGCATTTCAAGGCTAGCTGAAAATTGCCTTGGCGATGAAGGTATCTCTGAACGTGGAGTTCATTGCATTTCAACGGAGCAGTTACTGCTTTGCTTTGTCTGGAATTCTCATAAAGCTCAATTTCAAAACAGTGCGTTTTATGACAAATATGCACAGTGTGACCAAACAGGGTTTTCGTGCGAAACGGGTCTAATGGTGTAAGTGTGTGAGGTTAGCGACTTGAGTGGAGTTGGTTTCACACAAGAAACATTGTGCCCTTTTGTGTTGAATAAAGCCTCATCCACATGCTGTGTTGTGTCCTTATAGCTTGCATGTACTTGGTGCTGGAGCTGATGCCAGAGCCTTGCATTTCAAGGCTAGCTGAAAATTGCCTTGGCGATGGAAGTATCTCTGAACATGGAGTTCGTTGCATTTCAATAGAGCAGTTGCAGCTTTGCTTTGTGTGGAATTCTCATAAAGCTCAATTTCAACACAGTGCGTTTTATGACAAATATGCACAGTGTGACCAAACAGGGTTTTCGTGCAAAACGGGTCTAATGGTGTAGGTGTGTGAGATTAGTGACCTGAGTGGAGTTGGTCTCACACAAGAAACATTGTGCCCTTCTGTGTTTAAAAAAGCCTCATTTACATGCTGTGTTGTGTCCGTGTAGCTTGCATGTACTTTGTGCTGGAGCTGATGCCATTGCCTTGCATTTCAAGGCTGGCTGAAAATTGCCTTGGCGATGAAGGTATCTCTGAACGTGGAGTTCGTTGCATTTCAATGGAGCTGTTACAGCTTTGCTTTTTGTGGAATCTTATAAAGCTCAATTTTCACACAGTGCGTTTTATGACAAATACGCAAAGAGTTACAAAGCAGGGTTTTCGTGTGAAACGGGTCTAATGGTGATGGTGTGTGAGATTAGTGTCATGAGTGGAGTTGGTCTCACACAAGAAACATTGTGCCCTTTCGTGTTGAGTAAAAGCCTCATCCACATGCTGTGTTGTGTCCGTATAGCTAACATGTACTTGGTGCTGGAGCTGATGCCAGAGCCTTGCATTTCAAGGCTAGCTGAAAATTGCCTTGGCGATGAAGGTATCTCTGAACATGGAGTTCATTGCATTTCAATGGAGCAGTTACAGCTTTGCTTTGTCTGGAATTCTCATAAAGCTCAATTTCAACACAATGCGTTTTATGGCAAATATACTCAGTGTTACGAAACATTTTTTTTTGTGCGAAATGGGTCTAATGGTGATGGTGTGTGAGGTTAGTGACCTGAGTGGAGTTGGTCTCACACAAGAAACTCTCTGCCCATTGATGTTGAGTAAAAGCCTCATCCACATGCTGTTTAGTCCGTATAGCGAACATGTATTTAAAGCCGAAGTTGATGTAAGAGCCTTCCATTTCAAAGCTAACTGAAAATTGCCTTGGTGATGAAGTGCTCTCTGAACGTGGAGTTGGTTGCATTTCAATGGAGCAGTTACAGCTTTGCTTTGTGGTGTATACGCAATAAACCAGTTTTCACTGCAATGCATTCTATGACCATTACACACACTGTGACGAAACTGTTTTTTCATGCGAAACGAGTGTAATGGTGATGGTGTGTGAGGTTAGTGACCTGATTGGAGTTGGTCTCACACAAGAAACATTGTGCCCTTTCGTGTTGAATAAAGCCTCATCCACATGCTGTGTTGTGTCCGTATAGCTTGCATGTACTTAGTGCTGGAGCTGATGCCATTGCCTTGCATTTCAAGGCTAGCTGAAAATTGCCTTGGCGATGAAGGTATCTCTGAACGTGGAGTTCGTTGCATTTCAACGGAGCAGTTACAGCTTTGCTTTGTGTGGAATTCTCATAAAGCCCAATTTCAACACAGTGCGTTTTATGGCAAATATGCTCAGTGTTACGAAACAAGGTTTTCATGCGAAACGGGTCTAATGGTGATGGTGTGTGAGGTTAGTGACCTGAGTGGAGTTGGTCTCACACAAGAAACTCTCTGCCCATTGATGTTGAGTAAAAGCCTCATCCACATGCTGTTTAGTCCGTATACCGAACACGTATTTAAAGCCGAAGTTGATGTAAGAGCCTTCCATTTCAAAGCTAACTGAAAATTGCCTTGGCGATGGAAGTATCTCTGAAAGTGGAGTTCGTTGCATTTCAATGGAGCAGTTACAGCTTTGCTTTGTCTGGAATTCTCATAAAGCTCAATTTCAAAACAGTGCGTTTTTTGACAAATATGCACAGTGTGAACAAAGCAGGGTTTTCGTACGAAACGGGTCTAATGGTGTAGGTGTGTGAGATTAGTGACCTGAGTGGACTTGGTCTCACACAAGAAACATTGTGCCCTTTTGTGTTGAATAAAGCCTCATTTACATGCTGTGTTGTGTCCGTATAGCTACCATGTATTTGGTGCTGGAGCTGATGCCATTGCCTTGCATTTCAAGGCTAGCTGAAAATTGCCTTGGCGATGAAGGTATCTCTGAACGAGGAGTTCATTGCATTTCAATAGAGCAGTTACAGCTTTGCTTTGTCTGGAATTCTCATAAAGCTCAATTTCAAAACAGTGCGTTTTATGACAAATATGCACAGTGTGACAAAGCAGGGTTTTCGTGCGAAACGTGTCTAATGGTGATGGTGTGTGAGGTTAGCGACTTGAGTGGAGTTGGTCTCACACAAGAAACATTGTGCCCTTTCGTGTTGAGTAACAGCCTCATCCACATGCTGTGCTGTGTCCGTATAGCTACCATGTACTTGGTGCTGGAGCTGATGCCAGAGCCTTGCATTTCAAGGCTAGCTGAAAATTGCCTTGGCGATGGAAGTATCTCTGAACATGGAGTTCGTTGCATTTCAATGGAGCAGTTGCAGCTTTGCTTTGTGTGGAATTCTCATAAAGCTCAATTTCAACACAGTGCGTTTTATGGCAAATATGCTCAGTGTTACGAAACAGGGTTTTTGTGCGAAACGGGTCTAATGGTGATGGTGTGTGAGGTTAGTGACCTGAGTGGAGTTGGTCTCACACAAGAAACATTGTGCCCTTTTGTGTTTAGTAAAAGCCTCATCCACATGCTGTTTAGTCCGTATAGCGAACATGTATTTAAAGCCGAAGTAGATGTAAGAGCCTTCCATTTCAAAGCTAACTGAAAATTGCCTTGGTGATGAAGTATCTCTGAACATGGAGTTGGTTGCACTTCAATGGAGCAGTTACAGTTTTGCATTGTGGTGTATACGCAATAAACCAGTTTTCACTGCAATGCGTTCTATGACCATTACACACACTGTGACGAAACTGTTTTTTCTTGCGAAACGGGTGTAATGGTGATGGTGTGTGAGATTAGTGTCGTGAGTGGAGTTGGTCTCACACAAGAATCATTGTGCCCTTTTGTGTTGAATAAAGCCTCATCCACATGCTGTGTTGTGTCCCTATAGCTAACATGTATTTAAAGCTGAAGTTGATGGAAGAGACCTGCATTTCAAGGCTAGCTGAAAATTGCCTTGGCGATGGAAGTATCTTTGAACGTGGAGTTCGTTGCAATTCAATAGAGCAGTTGCAGCTTTGCTTTGTCTGGAATTCTCATAAAGCTCAATTTCAACACAGTGCGTTTTATGACAAATATGCACAGTGTGACCAAATAGGGTTTTCGTGCGAAACGGGTCTAATGGTGTAGGTGTGTGAGATTAGTGTCGTGAGTGGAGTTGGTCTCACACAAGAAACATTGTGCCCTTTCGTGTTGAGTAAAGCCTCATCCACATGCTGTGCTGTGTCCCTATAGGTAATATGCACTTAGTGCTGGAGCTGATGCCATTGCTTGCATTTCAAGACTAGCTGAAAATTGCCTTGGCGATGAAGGTATCTCTGAACGTGGAGTTCATTGCATTTCTTTTTTTTTTTAATTTTATTTTAAATTCATTAATTACATTGTATTATGTGACACAGTTTCATAGGTAGTGGGATTCTCCCCACCCCTCCCCAAACCCTCCCACCATGGTGGATTCCTCCACCTTGTTGCATAACCACAGTTCAAGTTCAGTTGAGATTCCCCCATTGCAAGCATATACCAAACATAGAGTCCAGCATCTTATTGTCTAGTCAAGTTCAACGGCTTCTTAGGTATACCCTCTCTGGTCTGAAGACAGAGCCAGCAGAGTATCATCCCGATCAATTAAAAGCCCCAACATACCATCAGCAAAAATTTACATCATTATGGAATTAATTGACATAGTAATGAGTAACCAATATGGTAAAAGTAAATGCGATTTCTTATCCACCTTCTGTGACCACCTCATTGACATTTCAATTTAGGTTTATACACAACATATAACATTCATAACATAACTTGTTATACATAACATCATATCAAATTAAGGCAAACATGTGGTATTTAACCTTTTGGGATTGGCTCATTTCCCTTAGCATTATGGTTTCCAGTTTGGCCCATTTGGCCACAAAGAACTGCATTTTGTTTTTTTTTAATGGCTGAGTAGTATTCCATGGAGTAGATGAACCATAGCTTTCTTATCCAATCCTCTGTTGATGGGCATTTTGGCTGCTTCCATGTTTTTGCAATTACTGATTGTGCTGCTATGAACATAGGAGTGCATGTTGGTTTCTCATAAAACAAGTGTTCTGGATATATTCCTAGGAGTGCTATTGCTGGGTCATACGGTATGTTGTATTTGAGTTGTTTGAATGTTCTCCATACTGATTTCCATAGAGGCTGTACCAGCCTGCAGCCCCACCAGCAGTGGAGTAGGGTTCCCTTTTCCCCGCAACCTCGCCAACAAGTGTTGTTGGTGCTTTTATTCATGTGGGCCAGTCTTACTGGCGTTAGGTGGTACCTCATTGATGTTTTAATTTGGATTTCCCTTATTGCCAGGGAACTTGAGCATTTTTTCATATGTTTATTTGCCATTTGGGTTTGTTCCTTTGTGAAGTGTTTGCCCATTTCCCGTGCCCATTTCTTGAGTGGCTTGTTTGTTTTGACATTTTGGTCATTTTGTAGCTCTTTGTATATTCTGGAGATCAGCCCTCTATCACCTAAGTCGTGTGCGAAGATCTTCTCCCATTCTGTGGGTTGCCTTTTTACTTTGTTGATTGTTTCTCTAGCTGTACAGAAGCTTCTTAGTTTGATGAGGTCCCACTTGTTTATTTTGGTCTTGATTTCTACTGCATTTGGAGTCTTTTTTAGGAAGTGAGGGCCTACCCCTAAGTGTTCCAGTGTGTTTCCAACATTTTCTTCCAAAAGTTTGAAGATTTCTGGATGTAGGTTTAAATCTTTTATCCATTTGGATTTGATCTTAGTATATGGTGAGAGATGTGGGTCTATCTTTTTGTTTCTGCAGGCTATCAACCAGTTGTCCCAACAGCATTTATTGAACAGACCTTCCCATTTGCCTGGGTTGTCGTTTGTCTTTTTGTCAAAGATTATTTGGCTGTAATTGTGTGGGTTCCCATCTGGTGTTTCTATTCTGCTCCATTGATCTTCTTCTCTATTTTTTTGCCAGTACCAGGCTGTTTTGATAACCACTGCCCTATAGTATGTCCAGAGGTCTGGGACTGTGATTCCCCCTGCTAACTTCCTGTTCTTGAGAATGGTTCTAGCTATTCGTGGTTTTTTGTGTTTCCAGATGAACCTTTGAATCATTGTTTCCAGATCTGTGAAGAATGTTTTGGGCAATTTGATTGGGATTGCGTTGAATGTATATATTGCCTTTGGCAGTATAGACATTTTAATGATATTGATTTTACCTATCCAGGAGCATGGGATGTTACTCCATCTTTCTAGATCTTGTTCAATTTCTTTTTTAAGTAGTTTGTAGTTTTCCTCAAATAGGTCTCCAACATTTTTGGTTAGGTTAATTCCCAGATACTTCATGCTTTCCTTTGTTACTTTGAATGGTATCTTGCTGGTTAGATCTTTTTCCAACTTGGGGCTGTTAGCATACACTATGGCTGTTGATTTTTGTTCATTAATTTTGTACCCTGCCACTCTACCAAACTCTCGTATAAGTTCTAGTAGTCTCTGTGTTGAGCCTTTTGGCTCTTCCATATAAAGAATCATGTCATCTGCATATAGTGAAAGCTTGACTTCTTCATTTCCCATTTGGATTCCTTTGATTTCTTTTTCTTGTCTTATGGCCTCAGCGAGTACCTCTAGAACTATGTTGAATAGCAGCGGAGAAAGCGGACATCCCTGTCTTGTTCCAGATCTCAGTGGGAAGGGTGAGAAAAACTCAGTGAGAAAAACTGGAGTTTTTCTCCATTCAGTATGATGCTGGCATTGGGTTTTGCATATATTGCTTTGATTATGTTGTGGATTTTTCCATCTATGCCTACCTTGGTTAGGGTCTTTAGCAGGAAGTTGTGCTGGATTTTGTCGAAAGCTTTTTCTGCATCTATTGATACTATCATGTGATTCTTGTTTTTCAGTTTTTGGATGTGGTGTATCACATTTATAGATTTCCGAATGTTGAACCATCCCTGCATTCCAGGGATGAATCCTACTTGATCTGGATGAATGATCTGTCTGATGTGTTTTTGAATTCTGTTGGCTAGGATTTTGTTGAGAATCTTAGCATCAATGTTCATCAAAGAGATAGGTCTGTAGTTTTCCTTCTCTGTAGGATCTCTGCCCGGTTTTGGGATTAAGGTAATGTTGGCTTCATAGAATGAGTTTGGAAGGGTTGCTTCCTTTTCTATTGTTTTGAAGAGTTTGTAGAGGATTGGGGTTAGTTCTGTTAGGAATGTTTTGTAGAATTCTGTAGTGAAGCCGTCTGGGCCTGGGCTTTTCTTTGTTGGGAGGTCTTTAATCACTGATTCAATCTCTGCTTCAGTTATGGGTTTGTTCAGGTTGATTGTTGCCTCTGGGCTAAGTTTTGGCAGGTTGTGTGAGTCTAAGAACTTTTCCATTTCTTGGTGGTCTTCTGATTTGTTGGAGTACAGTGCTTTGTAGTAATTTCTGATTATGTTCTTAATGGTTGTAATGTCTGTTGTTATGTTGCCTTTTTCATCTTTGATGCTGTTAATTCTTGCTTTCTCTTGTTTTTTCTTTGTCAGTCGGGCCAGTGGGGTGTCTATTTTGTTTATCTTTTCAAAAAACCAGCTTTTTGATTTGTTGATTTTGTGTATGGCTTTTTTTATTTCTATCTGGTTGATTTCCTCCCTTGTTTTGATGATTTCTTGTTTCCTGTTGTGTGTGGGGCTCATCTGCTGCTGCTTTTCCAATTCCTGGAGGTGTGTGGTTAGTTCCTGTATTTGGCGCCTCTCTTGGGCCTTGACATGAGCTCCAATTGCGATGAGTTTACCCCGTAGCACTGCTTTGGCAGTGTCCCACAAGTTTTGGAATGTTGTATCAGAGTTTTCATTGGTTTCCATAAATTTTTTGATCTCATCTTTAATTTCTTCCCTGACCCATTGTTCGTTCAATAGCATATTGTTCAACCTCCAAGAGTTTCTATATTTCCTTGGGCATTTTGAATTGCTGATTTCCAGTTTCATTCCGTGGTGGTCTGAGAGGGTACATGGTATGATTTCTATCTTTTTGAAGTTATTTAGATTTGCTTTGTGTCCTATCATGTGGTCGATCCTGGAGAAGGTGCCATGTACTGCTGAAAAAAATGTATAATCTGTGGTCTTAGGATAAAAAATTCTATAAATGTCTACCAAGTCCAGTTGTTCTAAAGTTTGTACGAGCTCTGTTGTTTCTTTGTTGAGTTTTTGTTTTGTTGATCTGTCTATAGTTGTTAGCGGGGTGTTAAGATCGACCACTATTATTGTGTGTGTATCTATGTCTCCCCTTAAGTCTGTAAGTAGTTGCTTCACGAAGCTAGGCACATTGGAATTAGGTGCATATATGTTCACGATTGTAATTACTTCTTGATGGATCAGTCCCTTCACCAATATATAATGTCCTTCTCTGACCTTTTTGATGTCTGTCAGCTTGAAGTCTAGGTCATCTGAGATTAGAACAGCTACGACAGCCTTTTTTTCTCGTCCATTGGCATGAAATGTCTTTTTCCATCCTTTCACTTTAAATTTCTTACAGGATTTTCTGGTTAGATGTGTCTCTTGTAGGCAACATATAGTTGGGTGCTGTTTGATGATCCATTCCGTTAATCTATGAGTTCATTGCATTTCAATGGAGCAGTTACAGCTTTGCTTTGTGTGGAATTCTCATAAAGCTCAATTTCAAAACAGTGCGTTTTATGACAAATATGCACATTGTGACCAAAAGGGTTTTCGTGCGAAACAGGTCTAATGGTGTAAGTGTGTGAGGTTAGCGACTTGAGTGGAGTTGGTCTCACACAAGAAACATTGTGCTCTTTCGTGTTGAATAACAGCCTCATCCACATGCTGTGCTGTGTCCCTATAGCTACCATGTACTTGGTGCTGGAGCTGATGCCAGAGCCTTGCATTTCAAGGCTAGCTGAAAATTGCCTTGGCGATGGAAGTATCTCTGAACGTGGAGTTGGTTGCACTTCAATGGAGCAGTTACTGCTTTGCTTTGTGGTGTATACGCAATAAACCAGTTTTCACTGCAATGTGTTCTATGGACATTACACACACTGTGACGAAACTGTTTTTTCGTGCGAAACGGGTGTAATGGTGATGGTGTGTGAGGTTAGTGACTTGAGTGGAGTTGGTCTTACACAAGAAACATTGTGCCCTTTCGTGTTGAAGAAAAGCTACATCCACATGCTGTGCTGTGTCCCTATAGCTTGCATGTACTTAATGCTGGAGCTGATGCCATTGCCTTGCATTTCAAGGCTAGCTGAAAATTGCCTTGGCGATGAAGGTATCTCTGAACGTGGAGTTCATTGCATTTCAATGGAGCAGTTGCAGCTTTGCTTTGTGTGGAATTCTCATAAAGCTCAATTTCAAAACAGTGCGTTTTATGACAAATATGCACAGTGTGACCAAAAGGGTTTTCGTGCGAAACGGATCTAATGGTGTAAGTGTGTGAGGTTAGCGACTTGAGTGGAGTTGGTCTCACACAAGAAACATTGTGCCCTTTTGTGTTGAGTAGCAGCCTCATCCACATGCTGTGCTGTGTCCCTATAGCTACCATGTACTTGGTGCTGGAGCTGATGCCAGAGCCTTGCATTTCAAGGCTAGCTGAAAATTGCCTTGGCGATGAAGGTATCTCTGAACATGGAGTTCGTTGCATTTCAATGGAGCAGTTACAGCTTTGCTTTGTGGTGTATACGCAATAAACCAGTTTTCACTGCAATGCGTTCTATGACCATTACACACACTGTGACGAAACTGTTTTTTCGTGCGAAACGAGTGTAATGGTGATGGTGTGTGAGGTTAGTGACCTGAGTGGAGTCGGTCTCACACCAGAAAAATTGTGCCCATTGATGTTGAGTAAAAGCCTCATCCACATGCTGTTTAGTCCATATAGCTAACATGTATTTAAAGGCGAAGTTGATGTAAGAGCCTTGCATTTCAAAACACTCATAAGGCACTAAGCATAGAGTGTGAAAACTGAGTTTCCTTGAGAGCTGCTTGGAAGCCTGATGGTGTGTGAAGTTAGTGAGCCAAATGGAGTTGTTCTCCCACAAGAACCACTCGGCTGATCCTTCTTCAATATGCCCTTCACCAACATGCAGTGTTTCCTTGATTGAATTAGCTCTCACACCAATATTTGCGTCTAGAGCCTTTGCATTGAGGGCTATCTGAAAACGGCTGTGGTGCTGAAGTTGCCTGTGAATGTGGAGTTGGTGGCATGTGAAACCCGCATGTGGAGCATTCGTTTGTGTGGGATGCTCTACAAGCTTCATTTCAGTTCTAGGCACTCAAAGGGCACTAAGCATAGAGTGTGAAAACTGAGTTTCCTTGAGAGCTGCTTGGAAGCCTGATGATGTGTGAAGTTAGTGAGCCAAATGGAGTTGTTCTCCCACAAGAACCACTCGGCTGATCCTTCTTCAATATGCCCTTCACCAACATGCAGTGTTTCCTTGATTGAATTAGCTCTCACACCAATATTTGCGTCTAGAGCCTTTGCATTGAGGGCTATCTGAAAACGGCTGTGGCGCTGAAGTTGCCTGTGAATGTGGAGTTGGTGGCATGTGAAACCCGCATGTGGAGCATTCGTTTGTGTGGGATGCTCTCCAAGCTTCATTTCAGTCCTAGGCACTCAAAGGGCACTAAGCATAGAGTGTGAAAACTGAGTTTCCTTGAGAGCTGCTTGGAAGCCTGATGGTGTGTGAAGTTAGTGAGCCAAATGGAGTTGTTCTCCCACAAGAACCACTCGGCTGATCCTTCTTCAATATGCCCTTCACCAACATGCAGTGTTTCCTTGATTGAATTAGCTCTCACACCAATATTTGCGTCTAGAGCCTTTGCATTAAGGGCTATCTGAAAACGGCTGTGGCGCTGAAGTTGCCTGTGAATGTGGAGTTGGTGGCATGTGAAACCCGCATGTGGAGCATTCGTTTGTGTGGGATGCTCTCCAAGCTTCATTTCAGTCCTAGGCACTCAAAGGGCACTAAGCATAGAGTGTGAAAACTGAGTTTCCTTGAGAGCTGCTTGGAAGCCTGATGGTGTGTGAAGTTAGTGAGCCAAATGGAGTTGTTCTCCCACAAGAACCGCTCTGCTGATCCTTCTTCAATATGCCCTTCACCAACATGCAGTGTTTCCTTGATTGAATTAGCTCTCACACCAATATTTGCGTCTAGAGCCTTTGCATTGAGGGCTATCTGAAAACGGCTGTGGCGCTGAAGTTGCCTGTGAATGTGGAGTTGGTGGCATGTGAAACCCGCATGTGGAGCATTCGTTTGTGTGGGATGCTCTACCAGGTTCATTCCTAGATAATGCACTCAAAGGGCACTAAGCATAGAGTGTGAAAACTGAGTTTCCTTGAGAGCTGCTTGGAAGCCTGATGGTGTGTGAAGTTAGTGAGCCAAATGGAGTTGTTCTCCCACAAGAACCACTCGGCTGATCCTTCTTCAATATGCCCTTCACCAACATGCAGTGTTTCCTTGATTGAATTAGCTCTCACACCAATATTTGCATCTAGAGCCTTTGCATTGAGGGCTATCTGAAAACGGCTGTGGCGCTGAAGTTGCCTGTGAATGTGGAGTTGGTGGCATGTGAAACCCGCATGTGGAGCATTCGTTTGTGTGGGATGCTCTACCAGGTTCATTCCTAGATAATGCCCTCAAAGGGCACTAAGCATAGAGTGTGAAAACTGAGTTTCCTTGAGAGCTGCTTGGAAGCCTGATGGTGTGTGAAGTTAGTGAGCCAAATGGAGTTGTTCTCCCACAAGAACCACTCGGCTGATCCTTCTTCAATATGCCCTTCACCAACATGCAGTGTTTCCTTGATTGAATTAGCTCTCACACCAATATTTGCGTCTAGAGCCTTTGCATTAAGGGCTATCTGAAAACGGCTGTGGCGCTGAAGTTGCCTGTGAATGTGGAGTTGGTGGCATGTGAAACCCGCATGTGGAGCATTCGTTTGTGTGGGATGCTGACCAAGCTTCATTTCAGTCCTAGGCACTCAAAGGGCACTAAGCATAGAGTGTGAAAACTGAGTTTCCTTGAGAGCTGCTTGGAAGCCTGATGGTGTGTGAAGTTAGTGAGCCAAATGGAGTTGTTCTCCCACAAGAACCACTCGGCTGATCCTTCTTCAATATGCCCTTCACCAACATGCAGTGTTTCCTTGATTGAATTAGCTCTCACACCAATATTTGCGTCTAGAGCCTTTGCATTAAGGGCTATCTGAAAACGGCTGTGGCGCTGAAGTTGCCTGTGAATGTGGAGTTGGTGGCATGTGAAACCCGCATGTGGAGCATTCGTTTGTGTGGGATGCTCACCAAGCTTCATTTCAGTCCTAGGCACACAAAGGGCACTAAGCATAGAGTGTGAAAACTGAGTTTCCTTGAGAGCTGCTTGGAAGCCTGATGGTGTGTGAAGTTAGTGAGCCAAATGGAGTTGTTCTCCCACAAGAACCACTCGGCTGATCCTTCTTCAATATGCCCTTCACCAACATGCAGTGTTTCCTTGATTGAATTAGCTCTCACACCAATATTTGCGTCTAGAGCCTTTGCATTGAGGGCTATCTGAAAACGGCTGTGGCGCTGAAGTTGCCTGTGAATGTGGAGTTGGTGGCATGTGAAACCCGCATGTGGAGCATTCGTTTGTGTGGGATGCTCTACCAGGTTCATTCCTAGATAATGCACTCAAAGGGCACTAAGCATAGAGTGTGAAAACTGAGTTTCCTTGAGAGCTGCTTGGAAGCCTGATGGTGTGTGAAGTTAGTGAGCCAAATGGAGTTGTTCTCCCACAAGAACCACTCGGCTGATCCTTCTTCAATATGCCCTTCACCAACATGCAGTGTTTCCTTGATTGAATTAGCTCTCACACCAATATTTGCGTCTAGAGCCTTTGCATTGAGGGCTATCTGAAAACGGCTGTGGCGCTGAAGTTGCCTGTGAATGTGGAGTTGGTGGCATGTGAAACCCGCATGTGGAGCATTCGTTTGTGTGGGATGCTCTACCAGGTTCATTCCTAGATAATGCCCTCAAAGGGCACTAAGCATAGAGTGTGAAAACTGAGTTTCCTTGAGAGCTGCTTGGAAGCCTGATGGTGTGTGAAGTTAGTGAGCCAAATGGAGTTGTTCTCCCACAAGAACCACTCGGCTGATCCTTCTTCAATATGCCCTTCACCAACATGCAGTGTTTCCTTGATTGAATTAGCTCTCACACCATTATTTGCGTCTAGAGCCTTTGCATTGAGGGCTATCTGAAAACGGCTGTGGCGCTGAAGTTGCCTGTGAATGTGGAGTTGGTGGCATGTGAAACCCGCATGTGGAGCATTCGTTTGTGTGGGATGCTGACCAAGGTTCATTTCAGTCCTAGGCACACAAAGAGCACTAAGCATAGAGTGTGAAAACTGAGTTTCCTTGAGAGCTGCTTGGAAGCCTGATGGTGTGTGAAGTTAGTGAGCCAAATGGAGTTGTTCTCCCACAAGAACCACTCGGCTGATCCTTCTTCAATATGCCCTTCACCAACATGCAGTGTTTCCTTGATTAAATTAGCTCTCACACCAATATTTGCATCTAGAGCCTTTGCATTGAGGGCTAACTGAAAACGGCTGTGGTGCTGAAGTTGCCTGTGAATGTGGAGTTGGTGGCATGTGAAACCCGCATGTGGAGCATTCGTTTGTGTGGGATGCTCACCAAGCTTCATTTCAGTCCTAGGCACACAAAGAGCACTAAGCATAGAGTGTGAAAACTGAGTTTCCTTGAGAGTTGATTGGAAGCCTGATGGTGTGTGAAGTTAGTGAGCCAAATGGAGTTGTTCTCCCACAAGAACCACTCGGCTGATCCTTCTTCAATATGCCCTTCACCAACATGCAGTGTTTCCTTGATTGAATTAGCTCTCACACCAATATTTGCGTCTAGAGCCTTTGCATTGAGGGCTATCTGAAAACGGCTGTGGCGCTGAAGTTGCCTGTCAATGTGGAGTTGGTGGCATGTGAAACCCGCATGTGGAGCATTCGTTTGTGTGGGATGCTCTACCAGGTTCATTTCAGTCCTAGCCATACAAAGGGCACTAAGCATAGAGTGTGAAAACTGAGTTTCCTTGAGAGCTGCTTGGAAGCCTGATGGTGTGTGAAGTTAGTGAGCCAAATGGAGTTGTTCTCCCACAAGAACCACTCGGCTGATCCTTCTTCAATATGCCCTTCACCAACATGCAGTGTTTCCTTGATTGAATTAGCTCTCACACCAATATTTGCGTCTAGAGCCTTTGCATTGAGGGCTATCTGAAAACGGCTGTGGCGCTGAAGTTGCCTGTGAATGTGGAGTTGCTGGCATGTGAAACCCGCATGTGGAGCATTCGTTTGTGTGGGATGCTCTACCAGGTTCATTCCTAGATAATGCACTCAAAGGGCACTAAGCATAGAGTGTGAAAACTGAGTTTCCTTGAGAGCTGCTTGGAAGCCTGATGGTGTGTGAAGTTAGTGAGCCAAATGGAGTTGTTCTCCCACAAGAACCACTCGGCTGATCCTTCTTCAATATGCCCTTCACCAACATGCAGTGTTTCCTTGATTGAATTAGCTCTCACACCAATATTTGCGTCTAGAGCCTTTGCATTGAGGGCTATCTGAAAATGGCTGTGGCGCTGAAGTTGCCTGTCAATGTGGAGTTGGTGGCATGTGAAACCCGCATGTGGAGCATTCGTTTGTGTGGGATGCTCTCCAAGCTTCATTTCAGTCCTAGGCACTCAAAGGGCACTAAGCATAGAGTGTGAAAACTGAGTTTCCTTGAGAGCTGCTTGGAAGCCTGATGGTGTGTGAAGTTAGTGAGCCAAATGGAGTTGTTCTCCCACAAGAACCACTCGGCTGATCCTTCTTCAATATGCCCTTCACCAACATGCAGTGTTTCCTTGATTGAATTAGCTCTCACACCAATATTTGCGTCTAGAGCCTTTGCATTGAGGGCTATCTGAAAACGGCTGTGGCGCTGAAGTTGCCTGTGAATGTGGAGTTGGTGGCATGTGAAACCCGCATGTGGAGCATTCGTTTGTGTGGGATGCTCTCCAAGCTTCATTTCAGTCCTAGGCACTCAAAGGGCACTAAGCATAGAGTGTGAAAACTGAGTTTCCTTGAGAGCTGCTTGGAAGCCTGATGGTGTGTGAAGTTAGTGAGCCAAATGGAGTTGTTCTCCCACAAGAACCACTCGGCTGATCCTTCTTCAATATGCCCTTCACCAACATGCAGTGTTTCCTTGATTGAATTAGCTCTCACACCAATATTTGCGTCTAGAGCCTTTGCATTAAGGGCTATCTGAAAACGGCTGTGGCGCTGAAGTTGCCTGTGAATGTGGAGGTGGTGGCATGTGAAACCCGCATGTGGAGCATTCGTTTGTGTGGGATGCTCTCCAAGCTTCATTTCAGTCCTAGGCACTCAAAGGGCACTAAGCATAGAGTGTGAAAACTGAGTTTCCTTGAGAGCTGCTTGGAAGCCTGATGGTGTGTGAAGTTAGTGAGCCAAATGGAGTTGTTCTCCCACAAGAACCACTCGGCTGATCCTTCTTCAATATGCGCTTCACCAACATGCAGTGTTTCCTTGATTGAATTAGCTCTCACACCAATATTTGCTTCTAGAGCCTTTGCATTGAGGGCTATCTGAAAACGGCTGTGACGCTGAAGTTGCCTGTGAATGTGGAGTTGCTGGCATGTGAAACCCGCATGTGGAGCATTCGTTTGTGTGGGATGCTCTCCAAGCTTCATTTCAGTCCTCGGCACTCAAAGGGCACTAAGCATAGAGTGTGAAAACTGAGTTTCCTTGAGAGCTGCTTGGAAGCCTGATGGTGTGTGAAGTTAGTGAGCCAAATGGAGTTGTTCTCCCACAAGAACCACTCGGCTGATCCTTCTTCAATATGCCCTTCACCAACATGCAGTGTTTCCTTGATTGAATTAGCTCTGACACCAATATTTGCGTCTAGAGCCTTTGCATTGAGGGCTATCTGAAAACGGCTGTGGCGCTGAAGTTGCCTGTGAATGTGGAGTTGGTGGCATGTGAAACCCGCATGTGGAGCATTCGTTTGTGTGGGATGCTCTACCAGGTTCATTCCTAGATAATGCCCTCAAAGGGCACTAAGCATAGAGTGTGAAAACTGAGTTTCCTTGAGAGCTGCTTGGAAGCCTGATGGTGTGTGAAGTTAGTGAGCCAAATGGAGTTGTTCTCCCACAAGAACCACTCGGCTGATCCTTCTTCAATATGCCCTTCACCAACATGCAGTGTTTCCTTGATTGAATTAGCTCTCACACCAATATTTGCGTCTAGAGCCTTTGCATTAAGGGCTCTCTGAAAACGGCTGTGGCGCTGAAGTTGCCTGTGAATGTGGAGTTGGCATGTGAAACCCGCATGTGGAGCATTCGTTTGTGTGGGATGCTGACCAAGCTTCATTTCAGTCCTAGGCACTCAAAGGGCACTAAGCATAGAGTGTGAAAACTGAGTTTCCTTGAGAGCTGCTTGGAAGCCTGATGGTGTGTGAAGTTAGTGAGCCAAATGGAGTTGTTCTCCCACAAGAACCACTCGGCTGATCCTTCTTCAATATGCCCTTCACCAACATGCAGTGTTTCCTTGATTGAATTAGCTCTCACACCAATATTTGCGTCTAGAGCCTTTGCATTGAGGGCTATCTGAAAACGGCTGTGGCGCTGAAGTTGCCTGTGAATGTGGAGTTGGTGGCATGTGAAACCCGCATGTGGAGCATTCGTTTGTGTGGGATGCTCTACCAGGTTCATTCCTAGATAATGCACTCAAAGGGCACTAAGCATAGAGTGTGAAAACTGAGTTTCCTTGAGAGCTGCTTGGAAGCCTGATGGTGTGTGAAGTTAGTGAGCCAAATGGAGTTGTTCTCCCACAAGAACCACTCGGCTGATCCTTCTTCAATATGCCCTTCACCAACATGCAGTGTTTCCTTGATTGAATTAGCTCTCACACCAATATTTGCGTCTAGAGCCTTTGCATTGAGGGCTATCTGAAAACGGCTGTGGCGCTGAAGTTGCCTGTGAATGTGGAGTTGGTGGCATGTGAAACCCGCATGTGGAGCATTCGTTTGTGTGGGATGCTCTACCAGGTTCATTCCTAGAAAATGCCCTCAAAGGGCACTAAGCATAGAGTGTGAAAACTGAGTTTCCTTGAGAGCTGCTTGGAAGCCTGATGGTGTGTGAAGTTAGTGAGCCAAATGGAGTTGTTCTCCCACAAGAACCACTCGGCTGATCCTTCTTCAATATGCCCTTCACCAACATGCAGTGTTTCCTTGATTGAATTAGCTCTCACACCAATATTTGCGTCTAGAGCCTTTGCATTGAGGGCTATCTGAAAACGGCTGTGGCGCTGAAGTTGCCTGTGAATGTGGAGTTGGTGGCATGTGAAACCCGCATGTGGAGCATTCGTTTGTGTGGGATGCTGACCAAGGTTCATTTCAGTCCTAGGCACACAAAGAGCACTAAGCATAGAGTGTGAAAACTGAGTTTCCTTGAGAGCTGCTTGGAAGCCTGATGGTGTGTGAAGTTAGTGAGCCAAATGGAGTTGTTCTCCCACAAGAACCACTCGGCTGATCCTTCTTCAATATGCCCTTCACCAACATGCAGTGTTTCCTTGATTAAATTAGCTCTCACACCAATATTTGCATCTAGAGCCTTTGCATTGAGGGCTAACTGAAAACGGCTGTGGTGCTGAAGTTGCCTGTGAATGTGGAGTTGGTGGCATGTGAAACCCGCATGTGGAGCATTCGTTTGTGTGGGATGCTCACCAAGCTTCATTTCAGTCCTAGGCACACAAAGAGCACTAAGCACAGAGTGTGAAAACTGAGTTTCCTTTAGAGTTGATTGGAAGCCTGATGGTGTGTGAAGTTAGTGAGCCAAATGGAGTTGTTCTCCCACAAGAACCACTCGGCTGATTCTTCTTCAATATGCCCTTCACCAACATGCAGTGTTTCCTTGATTAAATTAGCTCTCACACCAATATTTGCGTCTAGAGCCTTTGCATTGAGGGCTATCTGAAAACGGCTGTGGCGCTGAAGTTGCCTGTCAATGTGGAGTTGGTGGCATGTGAAACCCGCATGTGGAGCATTCGTTTGTGTGGGATGCTCTACCAGGTTCATTTCAGTCCTAGCCATACAAAGGGCACTAAGCATAGAGTGTGAAAACTGAGTTTCCTTGAGAGCTGCTTGGAAGCCTGATGGTGTGTGAAGTTAGTGAGCCAAATGGAGTTGTTCTCCCACAAGAACCACTCGGCTGATCCTTCTTCAATATGCCCTTCACCAACATGCAGTGTTTCCTTGATTGAATTAGCTCTCACACCAATATTTGCGTCTAGAGCCTTTGCATTGAGGGCTATCTGAAAACGGCTGTGGCGCTGAAGTTGCCTGTGAATGTGGAGTTGCTGGCATGTGAAACCCGCATGTGGAGCATTCGTTTGTGTGGGATGCTCTACCAGGTTCATTCCTAGATAATGCACTCAAAGGGCACTAAGCATAGAGTGTGAAAACTGAGTTTCCTTGAGAGCTGCTTGGAAGCCTGATGGTGTGTGAAGTTAGTGAGCCAAATGGAGTTGTTCTCCCACAAGAACCACTCGGCTGATCCTTCTTCAATATGCCCTTCACCAACATGCAGTGTTTCCTTGATTGAATTAGCTCTCACACCAATATTTGCGTCTAGAGCCTTTGCATTGAGGGCTATCTGAAAACGGCTGTGGCGCTGAAGTTGCCTGTCAATGTGGAGTTGGTGGCATGTGAAACCCGCATGTGGAGCATTCGTTTGTGTGGGATGCTCTCCAAGCTTCATTTCAGTCCTAGGCACTCAAAGGGCACTAAGCATAGAGTGTGAAAACTGAGTTTCCTTGAGAGCTGCTTGGAAGCCTGATGGTGTGTGAAGTTAGTGAGCCAAATGGAGTTGTTCTCCCACAAGAACCACTCGGCTGATCCTTCTTCAATATGCCCTTCACCAACATGCAGTGTTTCCTTGATTGAATTAGCTCTCACACCATTATTTGCGTCTAGAGCCTTTGCATTAAGGGCTTTCTGAAAACGGCTGTGGCGCTGAAGTTGCCTGTGAATGTGGAGGTGGTGGCATGTGAAACCCGCATGTGGAGCATTCGTTTGTGTGGGATGCTCTCCAAGCTTCATTTCAGTCCTAGGAACTCAAAGGGCACTAAGCATAGAGTGTGAAAACTGAGTTTCCTTGAGAGCTGCTTGGAAGCCTGATGGTGTGTGAAGTTAGTGAGCCAAATGGAGTTGTTCTCCCACAAGAACCACTCGGCTGATCCTTCTTCAATATGCCCTTCACCAACATGCAGTGTTTCCTTGATTGAATTAGCTCTCACACCAATATTTGCGTCTAGAGCCTTTGCATTGAGGGCTATCTGAAAACGGCTGTGGCGCTGAAGTTGCCTGTGAATGTGGAGGTGGTGGCATGTGAAACCCGCATGTGGAGCATTCGTTTGTGTGGGATGCTCTCCAAGCTTCATTTCAGTCCTAGGCACTCAAAGGGCACTAAGCATAGAGTGTGAAAACTGAGTTTCCTTGAGAGCTGCTTGGAAGCCTGATGGTGTGTGAAGTTAGTGAGCCAAATGGAGTTGTTCTCCCACAAGAACCACTCGGCTGATCCTTCTTCAATATGCCCTTCACCAACATGCAGTGTTTCCTTGATTGAATTAGCTCTCACACCAATATTTGCGTCTAGAGCCTTTGCATTGAGGGCTATCTGAAAACGGCTGTGGCGCTGAAGTTGCCTGTGAATGTGGAGTTGGTGGCATGTGAAACCCGCAAGTGGAGCATTCGTTTGTGTGGGATGCTCTACCAGGTTCATTCCCAGATAATGCACTCAAAGGGCACTAAGCATAGAGTGTGAAAACTGAGTTTCCTTGAGAGCTGCTTGGAAGCCTGATGGTGTGTGAAGTTAGTGAGCCAAATGGAGTTGTTCTCCCACAAGAACCACTCGGCTGATCCTTCTTCAATATGCCCTTCACCAACATGCAGTGTTTCCTTGATTGAATTAGCTCTCACACCAATATTTGCTTCTAGAGCCTTTGCATTGAGGGCTATCTGAAAACGGCTGTGGCGCTGAAGTTGCCTGTGAATGTGGAGTTGGTGGCATGTGAAACCCGCATGTGGAGCATTCGTTTATGTGGGATGCTCTACTAGGTTCATTCCTAGATAATGCACTCAAAGGGCACTAAGCATAGAGTGTGAAAACTGAGTTTCCTTGAGAGCTGCTTGGAAGCCTGATGGTGTGTGAAGTTAGTGAGCCAAATGGAGTTGTTCTCCCACAAGAACCACTCGGCTGATCCTTCTTCAATATGCCCTTCACCAACATGCAGTGTTTCCTTGATTGAATTAGCTCTCACACCAATATTTGCGTCTAGAGCCTTTGCATTGAGGGCTATCTGAAAACGGCTGTGGTGCTGAAGTTGCCTGTGAATGTGGAGTTGGTGGCATGTGAAACCCGCATGTGGAGCATTCGTTTGTGTGGGATGCTCTACAAGCTTCATTTCAGTTCTAGGCACTCAAAGGGCACTAAGCATAGAGTGTGAAAACTGAGTTTCCTTGAGAGCTGCTTGGAAGCCTGATGATGTGTGAAGTTAGTGAGCCAAATGGAGTTGTTCTCCCACAAGAACCACTCGGCTGATCCTTCTTCAATATGCCCTTCACCAACATGCAGTGTTTCCTTGATTGAATTAGCTCTCACACCAATATTTGCGTCTAGAGCCTTTGCATTGAGGGCTATCTGAAAACGGCTGTGGCGCTGAAGTTGCCTGTGAATGTGGAGTTGGTGGCATGTGAAACCCGCATGTGGAGCATTCGTTTGTGTGGGATGCTCTCCAAGCTTCATTTCAGTCCTAGGCACTCAAAGGGCACTAAGCATAGAGTGTGAAAACTGAGTTTCCTTGAGAGCTGCTTGGAAGCCTGATGGTGTGTGAAGTTAGTGAGCCAAATGGAGTTGTTCTCCCACAAGAACCACTCGGCTGATCCTTCTTCAATATGCCCTTCACCAACATGCAGTGTTTCCTTGATTGAATTAGCTCTCACACCAATATTTGCGTCTAGAGCCTTTGCATTAAGGGCTATCTGAAAACGGCTGTGGCGCTGAAGTTGCCTGTGAATGTGGAGTTGGTGGCATGTGAAACCCGCATGTGGAGCATTCGTTTGTGTGGGATGCTCTCCAAGCTTCATTTCAGTCCTAGGCACTCAAAGGGCACTAAGCATAGAGTGTGAAAACTGGAAGTTTCCTTGAGAGCTGCTTGGAAGCCTGATGGTGTGTGAAGTTAGTGAGCCAAATGGAGTTGTTCTCCCACAAGAACCACTCTGCTGATCCTTCTTCAATATGCCCTTCACCAACATGCAGTGTTTCCTTGATTGAATTAGCTCTCACACCAATATTTGCGTCTAGAGCCTTTGCATTGAGGGCTATCTGAAAACGGCTGTGGCGCTGAAGTTGCCTGTGAATGTGGAGTTGGTGGCATGTGAAACCCGCATGTGGAGCATTCGTTTGTGTGGGATGCTCTACCAGGTTCATTCCTAGATAATGCACTCAAAGGGCACTAAGCATAGAGTGTGAAAACTGAGTTTCCTTGAGAGCTGCTTGGAAGCCTGATGGTGTGTGAAGTTAGTGAGCCAAATGGAGTTGTTCTCCCACAAGAACCACTCGGCTGATCCTTCTTCAATATGCCCTTCACCAACATGCAGTGTTTCCTTGATTGAATTAGCTCTCACACCAATATTTGCGTCTAGAGCCTTTGCATTGAGGGCTATCTGAAAACGGCTGTGGCGCTGAAGTTGCCTGTGAATGTGGAGTTGGTGGCATGTGAAACCCGCATGTGGAGCATTCGTTTGTGTGGGATGCTCTACCAGGTTCATTCTTAGATAATGCACTCAAAGGGCACTAAGCATAGAGTGTGAAAACTGAGTTTCCTTGAGAGCTGCTTGGAAGCCTGATGGTGTGTGAAGTTAGTGAGCCAAATGGAGTTGTTCTCCCACAAGAACCACTCGGCTGATCCTTCTTCAATATGCCCTTCACCAACATGCAGTGTTTCCTTGATTGAATTAGCTCTCACACCAATATTTGCGTCTAGAGCCTTTGCATTAAGGGCTATCTGAAAACGGCTGTGGCGCTGAAGTTGCCTGTGAATGTGGAGTTGGTGGCATGTGAAACCCGCATGTGGAGCATTCGTTTGTGTGGGATGCTCTACCAGGTTCATTTCAGTCCTAGGCACTCAAAGGGCACTAAGCATAGAGTGTGAAAACTGAGTTTCCTTGAGAGCTGCTTGGAAGCCTGATGGTGTGTGAAGTTAGTGAGCCAAATGGAGTTGTTCTCCCACAAGAACCACTCGGCTGATCCTTCTTCAATATGCCCTTCACCAACATGCAGTGTTTCCTTGATTGAATTAGCTCTCACACCAATATTTGCGTCTAGAGCCTTTGCATTAAGGGCTATCTGAAAACGGCTGTGGCGCTGAAGTTGCCTGTGAATGTGGAGTTGGTGGCATGTGAAACCCGCATGTGGAGCATTCGTTTGTGTGGGATGCTCTCCAAGCTTCATTTCAGTCCTCGGCACTCAAAGGGCACTAAGCATAGAGTGTGAAAACTGAGTTTCCTTGAGAGCTGCTTGGAAGCCTGATGGTGTGTGAAGTTAGTGAGCCAAATGGAGTTGTTCTCCCACAAGAACCACTCTGCTGATCCTTCTTCAATATGCCCTTCACCAACATGCAGTGTTTCCTTGATTGAATTAGCTCTCACACCAATATTTGCGTCTAGAGCCTTTGCATTGAGGGCTATCTGAAAACGGCTGTGGCGCTGAAGTTGCCTGTGAATGTGGAGTTGGTGGCATGTGAAACCCGCATGTGGAGCATTCGTTTGTGTGGGATGCTCTACCAGGTTCATTCCTAGATAATGCACTCAAAGGGCACTAAGCATAGAGTGTGAAAACTGAGTTTCCTTGAGAGCTGCTTGGAAGCCTGATGGTGTGTGAAGTTAGTGAGCCAAATGGAGTTGTTCTCCCACAAGAACCACTCGGCTGATCCTTCTTCAATATGCCCTTCACCAACATGCAGTGTTTCCTTGATTGAATTAGCTCTCACACCAATATTTGCGTCTAGAGCCTTTGCATTGAGGGCTATCTGAAAACGGCTGTGGCGCTGAAGTTGCCTGTGAATGTGGAGTTGGTGGCATGTGAAACCCGCATGTGGAGCATTCGTTTGTGTGGGATGCTCTACCAGGTTCATTCTTAGATAATGCCCTCAAAGGGCACTAAGCATAGAGTGTGAAAACTGAGTTTCCTTGAGAGCTGCTTGGAAGCCTGATGGTGTGTGAAGTTAGTGAGCCAAATGGAGTTGTTCTCCCACAAGAACCACTCGGCTGATCCTTCTTCAATATGCCCTTCACCAACATGCAGTGTTTCCTTGATTGAATTAGCTCTCACACCAATATTTGCGTCTAGAGCCTTTGCATTAAGGGCTATCTGAAAACGGCTGTGGCGCTGAAGTTGCCTGTGAATGTGGAGTTGGTGGCATGTGAAACCCGCATGTGGAGCATTCGTTTGTGTGGGATGCTCTACCAGGTTCATTCCTAGATAATGCCCTCAAAGGGCACTAAGCATAGAGTGTGAAAACTGAGTTTCCTTGAGAGCTGCTTGGAAGCCTGATGGTGTGTGAAGTTAGTGAGCCAAATGGAGTTGTTCTCCCACAAGAACCACTCGGCTGATCCTTCTTCAATATGCCCTTCACCAACATGCAGTGTTTCCTTGATTGAATTAGCTCTCACACCATTATTTGCGTCTAGAGCCTTTGCATTGAGGGCTATCTGAAAACGGCTGTGGCGCTGAAGTTGCCTGTGAATGTGGAGTTGGTGGCATGTGAAACCCGCATGTGGAGCATTCGTTTGTGTGAGATGCTGACCAAGGTTCATTTCAGTCCTAGGCACACAAAGAGCACTAAGCATAGAGTGTGAAAACTGAGTTTCCTTGAGAGCTGCTTGGAAGCCTGATGGTGTGTGAAGTTAGTGAGCCAAATGGAGTTGTTCTCCCACAAGAACCACTCGGCTGATCCTTCTTCAATATGCCCTTCACCAACATGCAGTGTTTCCTTGATTAAATTAGCTCTCACACCAATATTTGCATCTAGAGCCTTTGCATTGAGGGCTAACTGAAAACGCTGTGGTGCTGAAGTTGCCTGTGAATGTGGAGTTGGTGGCATGTGAAACCCGCATGTGGAGCATTCGTTTGTGTGGGATGCTCACCAAGCTTCATTTCAGTCCTAGGCACACAAAGAGCACTAAGCATAGAGTGTGAAAACTGAGTTTCCTTGAGAGTTGATTGGAAGCCTGATGGTGTGTGAAATTAGTGAGCCAAATGGAGTTGTTCTCCCACAAGAACCACTCGGCTGATCCTTCTTCAATATGCCCTTCACCAACATGCAGTGTTTCCTTGATTGAATTAGCTCTCACACCAATATTTGCGTCTAGAGCCTTTGCATTGAGGGCTATCTGAAAACGGCTGTGGCGCTGAAGTTGCCTGTGAATGTGGAGTTGGTGGCATGTGAAACCCGCATGTGGAGCATTCGTTTGTGTGGGATGCTCTACCAGGTTCATTTCAGTCCTAGCCATACAAAGGGCACTAAGCATAGAGTGTGAAAACTGAGTTTCCTTGAGAGCTGCTTGGAAGCCTGATGGTGTGTGAAGTTAGTGAGCCAAATGGAGTTGTTCTCCCACAAGAACCACTCGGCTGATCCTTCTTCAATATGCCCTA